>NW_026779278.1:0-126556 GCF_030144855.1 Hypanus sabinus
TATCTAAATACTTACCAAAATTAATACACATGGATCAAACAGGATTTATTTAAAATAGACAATCAGCAGATAACGTAACTCAGTTATTTAGTATAATTCATTTGGCTCAAAAGAGGGAGGAAATGAGTGTGGCAGTTGCTTTAGATGCAGAAAAAGCATTTGATAGATTGGAATGGGATTTTTTATTTAAGGTATTGGAAAGATATGGATTAGGAGTATCCTTTATAAAATGGATTAAAACCTTAAATACTAATCCCAAATCTAAAGTAGTGACAAATGGTCAAATTTCAACACCATTTCAGTTAACAAGGTCAACTAGGCAAGGTTGTCCATTATCACCTGCTTTATTTGTGTTGGTGATAGAACCATTAGCTGAATTAATTAGAATGGACCCAGAAGGGTTTCAGAGTTAACCAGGAGGAATACAAGATTAACTTATTTGCTGATGATTTTCTGTTTTATTTAACAAACCCATTGTACTCGTTGCATCAATTATCCTCTAGATTAGAAGAGTATGGGAAAATATCAGGCTACAAACTAAATTGGGATAAAAGTGAAATTTTACCTCTTACTAAAGGAGATTATAGTCAATGTCGATTAATAACTCAATTTAGTTGGCCGATAAACGGTATAAAATATTTAGGTATAAGAGTTGATAATGATATAAAGAACTTATATAAATTAAATTATTTACCATTATTGAAAAAAATTCAAGAAGATATTGATAAATGGATGATATTACCAATAACATTAGTAGGTACAGTAAATACCATAAAAATGAATCTATTCACTAGATTACAATGCTCATTCCAATCACTACCAATACAACTACCCCAGAAGTTTTTTTCAAGAGTTAAATAAATATGTGAGGAAGTTCCTTTGGAAAGGTACGATGTCAAGAATATCGTTGGAAAAATTGACGTGGAAATTTGATCTAGGAGGGTTACAACTTCCAGATTTTTAGAATTATTATAAAGCAAATCAACTTAGATTTATTGCATCTTTTTTTGAGAAAGATAGACAGGCATGGATTAGAATAGAACCAGATAAAATAGGAGAAAATACACCAGAAGATTTTATATATAAATGGGAATCTAAATGGATACGGGAAAAGAAAGAATCTCCTGTATTAAAACTTTTGATTGATTTCTGGAATAAGATAAATGTTGATGATGAGATAAAGAAATCTTTATTAGCAAAGAGATCTTTAATTCAAAATAGACTTATTCCTTTTACAATGGATATTCAACTTTTATATAATTGGTTTCAGAAAGGGATTAGATATATAGAAGATTGTTTTGAAGGAGGTATATTAACGTCATTTGATCAATTAAAGAATAAATATAAAATATCAATCAACACTTTTTTGCTAGTTCCAATTAAGGGGTTATTTAAGAGCAAAATTGGGTCAAACAATGTTATTGCCAAAATCTAATGAAATAGAAACTTTAATTCAAAAAGGAAAAACTAAAAAAATTATTTCTTGCATGTATAGTTTGATTCAAAAACAGGCAATTAAACAAGGAATCCATAAGTCAAGACAAAAATGGGAAATTGACTTGAATATTAAAAATGAAGAAACAAATTGGTCAAGACTATGTCTTGATAGTATGACAAATACAATAAATGTCTGGTTAAGATTAGTGCAATATAATTTTTACATCAATTATATATTACAACACAAAAAATAAATAAATTAAAACCAAATTTATCTGATCAGTGTTTCCGATGTAACCAAGAAATTGGTACTTTTTTACATTCTGCTTAGTCTTGTTCTAAAATTCAACCTTTTTGGACAAATTTAAGAGAACAAATTATTGGAACACAACTTCCACATAACCCGATATTATTTTTATTCGGCGATACTGAAGGGATAAAACCGAAACCCAAATTGAATAAATATCAGAAAGAATTCATAAAAATTGCACTGGCAGTAGCCAAAAAGTCTATTGTAGTTACTTGGAGATCAGATTCATACTTAAGTATAAATCGGTGGAAGAATGAAATTTCCAGGGGTATTCCACTTGAAAAAAATTACTTATAATTTAAGAGATAAATATGAAACATTTTTGAAAATTTGGCGCACTTGTTTACAAAAGACAGGATTAAATATATAGGTGCTCCGAAGATAAAATAATTGGTTATTTGGGGAAAGAAATAAATATATATATATATACTAAGTTATTATGAATTCCATGGAGCATGTGGGGATCTTCCGATATACAGGCATTCTTTCTTTCTTTCTTTTTTCCTCTTTTTCTTTTTATTTTCTTCTATAGGGATGTTAGGGGAGGGGGGAAGGGTAGATATTTTTTTTTCTTTCTGTAATCATTTGAAAACTCAATAAAAATTTAAAAAAAAAACAAAACAGACCGAAAAATATATGTGGGAGAACGGGTTTGGGCCGGAGGGTAGGGGTTGACGGGGGTGTAGGAGGTGGTATAGTTCCATCTGTTGAAGTCTGCTCTTTCGTGTCCCCAGGAATATACCTCCCTGTTTTGAAAGGACTCTGCTTATTGCTGAGAATATAGTAACCCATCACCATCACTCTCCTGGTACTGCACATCACCACCGCTTGGCTCTGTGTTACTGTCTGCCTGCCTGGTCAACCCCTTCCTCAGCAAATCTCTGGGAATTCTCACAAAATACTGGAGGTACTCAACATGTCAGGCAACATCTCTGGAGGAGAATAACAATCAATGTTTAAGGCCAAGGCCCTTCATCGGACTGGAAATGAGGAGACAGAAATTCTAGATATTTTTACATTACTTTCTGTTCCCTGTGGTCCTGATCTGAAATGTTGACTGTTTATTCCTGTCCATGGATGACCTGCTGAATTCTGCCAATATTTTGTGTGTCTTTTTGTTGCCCAAAACTTTCAGCATCTGCAGAATGTCTTGTCTTCTGGTGTAACTCGCTATTTTAATGTGCATCACAATCTGTTAGAGGAGCAGGAGCAGACGGTAACTGTCCTCCTTCCACGTGTGACTGAGTTTCCCCCAGAGATGTCAACTCTCTCTCTGATCTCTCTGCTCAGTTTTCACAAATATTTTGAGAATTGCCATTATTTAATTAAACCCAGACGGAGAATCCGCACAGTATTTATAAATTAAAATACTTCGCCAACATACCCGTGTCCTTTCCTGATGTTGACGCCACTGGAACTCCTCCACTGCTCGAACCTTGATCCATTCTGTGGACAGGAGTTTTCAGTTTTTGCTGCTCTGTAACAAAAAAAAAAATAACAGGAGGGTCAAACATTAATTGGGGTTTAAAGCAGAACAGTGTTTTGTTTTTAAACTGAGGTGAACACTTCCAAACATCTTGGGTCGATCCACTGAACACGCGCCATGGCCGGATCCACCTGCACCTGTCCACCCACAGTCACACAATGTCCATTTCCGATCTCTCCATGCATTGTACTCTGGGCCAGGATTCTCCAGGGTATCTACTCTCTGCATTGCAGGCAATTCCCTTTTAGGAACCAATCTTGTGTCCTGGACCGGGAGTGATGAGTCTCCAGAATGGCAAGCCAGGTTGAACAGACAGCGCCCACTGCTTTGGTCCTCCTGCCACTGGTGGCGCTGTGGTGAGTAATGGACAAGTGTTCCAGCAGTGTGGGGTGAAACATTTCTGCTGACGATGAGACTTCTATTCCTCTCGTCACTGGATTATACAGATTTCTCAGTCACACCTGATTCCCACCGTCTCCTTTCAGGTTAATATCGTCTGGCATTGACACCAATGGCAATATATGATTTGTGTCTATACAGAAACACTCTGACAACCTGAACAATGCAATCTCACACATAGCACCATGACATCCTGTCCTGAACCACTATAGTTTTTCCGGCAGGACTTTAAAACTATTATTAGCACCAAAACTTGGTTAAGATTTCTTTGAGCATATCACCTGGCTATTATCAGATAGTTAGTTATATGACACCTTGTTAAACACAATGTTGACACACCATACATCCAAAACAGTCAGTTCGGAAAAAAATTGTCAATATAATTAAAACAGAATGATGGAATTGTTCAACAAGACGAGAGTATGTTAATATTTCAAGTGGAGGACCCTGTATCAGAGCTGAGCCTATGTGCAGGAGCCATCTATCTGTTCTCTATCTGCATTGTATTCTGCGTTGTGTATTTATGATGCTTTTTTTATGGTAACAAGTCGCATCAGTGGGGGTGTGATAAATGCAAAGGGAATCAGTTACATAGTTTGCTTTTTCCATGCAGTACACAGGTGGGGACTGACCGATGTCATGTATTTTGTTACTATTAACTCAAATACGATGAATTTATGTTTGGGTACAGATCAGTTTCATCACTTCAAGATTGTATGTTTACTGATTGCTAATAAAGGATGGAATACATATCACCAACATTTGTAACAATCATTATTGGAGTTGAGGGAGCATCATGCAAGTACAATAAATCCACGGGGGGTCGCCAGCAATGGCAAATTAGCTTGGTTAAATTTCACCGCTACGTTCTCAAAAAATGTGTCTCAACCTGCCGATCATTGAAATATTCTGAGATACTGAGTATTTTGCTTCAGTTTTCACCAGTGAAAAGGACTTTGGCAATTGTGGGGATGACTTACAGCGGACTGAAACACATGAGTGTATGAACTATGAGAAAGAGCATGTGCTGGATCTTTTGCGAGGTATTCAGTTAGGTAAGTCACCGGGACTGAACGAGATATACTCCATGCTACTGTAGGAATCGAGGGAGGAGATTGCTAAGCCTCTGACGATGATCGTTGCATCAACAATTAGGTGGGGAGAAGTACCGGAGGATTGGAAGGTTGCAAATGATGCTCTCTTGTTCAAGAAATGGAGTAGAGATAATTCAGGAAATTACAGACCAGTTAGTCTTACTTCAGTTGTGGACAAGTATTGGACAAGATCCGGAGAGGCAGGGTTTATGAACATTTGGAGAGACATGGTCTGATTAGGGATAGTCAGCATGGCTTTGCAAGGGCAGGTCATGCTTATGAACCTGATTGAATTCTTTGAGGATGTAACAAAACGCATTGATGAAGGTAGAGCAGTGGAAACACTGTATATGGATTGCAGTAAGAGGTTAGCAAAGGTTCCCCAGGGAAAGCTCATTCAGAAAACAATGAGGTGTGGGATCCAAGGAGACATTGCTTTGTGGATCCGGATTTGGCTTGCCCACAGAAGGTGAAGGTAGGTTGTAGATGGTTCGTATTCTCCATGGATGATTGTGACTAACAGTGCTCCACTGGGATCTGTTCTAAGACCTTGATCAGACTCTGTTTGGGAGTACTGTGTTCAATTCTGCTCACCTCACTACAGGAAACAATATGGATGCTATCGAGACAGTGCAAAGGAGATTGACAAGGATGTTGCCTGGATTGGGGAGCATGCCTGATGAGAATAGGTTGAGGAAACTTGGCCTTTTCTCCTTGAAGCGATGGAGGATGAGAGGTGACCTGACAGAGGTGTTTAAGATGAGAGGCTTTGCTTGTGTCGTTAGCCAGAGGCTTTTTCCTCCAGGGTTGAAATGGCTAACAAGAGGAGCATAATATTAAGCTGTTTGGAAGTAGGTACAAGGGGGATGTCAGGGGTAAGTTTTTCACACAGAGAGGGATGGGTGTGTGGAATGCACTGGCAGTGACGGTGGTAGTGGTGGATCAGATTCGGTCTTATAAAAGACTCTTAGACAGGTACACGGTGCTTATAAAAATAAAGGTCTATGCTGCAAGGAAATTGTAGTCAATCTCTAGAGTAGGTTACACGATTGACACAGTATTGCGGGATGAAAGGCCTGTAACGAGCTTTAGATTTCTATGTTCTATCTTCTTTACGTTTTAACGACCGAGCTGCCAAGATGATCATTACTAATCAAATCTCACTGAGATTTCTCAGGTCCTGTTGAATTTATTGCCAAGTGCACAAGTACGGGAAGATACAGGTACAGAGAAACACTGACTTGTGGCAGCATCACAGGCAAGTACATTCAGATAACGCACGGAACACAAATTATACAATTCTGTGTCACTAACAATATGAGCATACCTTCTCCCACTGTTTGCCCACCGAAGAGGTGAATATCTCTGCTCGCCACCACTGTGGGCTCAGACGTTTCCATAGTCGAGCCCCTCATTTCTTTTTCCCACTGTCAATGGGTTCCTTCCCCCATTCTGCTCCTTGATCCCCCACCGGGGCAAACAACCTCTCAGACTCCATCCTACTCAACCCCCCACACCATATTTATCCTCCCTCCTCCTCCTGCTGGGTTCCCTCCGTCTCCAGGGAGATGGCAGCAATCCAGTGGGCCGAGTGGTCTCCTCATACCTCTCAACGATACATCAGACACCGACCGAAGGAGAAGCTTCTTAAAAACCCCCAGCTTCCCTCAGAGGGATATTAAAATAATTCAAAAAGTGGGGCATTTACTTTGGGATTTGTTCGCTTTTACAAATTTGTTCGTGGCGGGAGTATGAGATGTCCTCAGCGAGGGTAATGCCCTCTTGGATGGTCCATCTCTGTTATTGGGTGTAACCAGTGACTGACATCGCTTCGCACCAATGGGAAGAGTATAACTCCTCTGTAGACTGTGGGGTGGGGTGGGTGATTCAGGGAATTGTTACCTTAGCCGGTAAAGTTCAACCGTCTGTTGAAGGCTGTTCTTTCTAGTCCCCGGGATTATACCTCTCTGTTTGCAAAAGACTCTGGCAATTCCTGGGAATATAGTAACCATCGCCATCACTCTCCTTCTGCTGACCATCACCACCGCTTTGCTCTGCGCTACTGTCTGCCTGCCTGGTAATCCCCTTCTGATGCAAATCTCTGGAATATCTGACAAAATGCTGGAGGTACTCAGCAGGTCAGGCAGCGTCTATGGAGGAGAATAAACAATCAACGTTTCGGGCCAAGGCCCTTCATCGGACTGGAAATGAGGCAACAGAAACTCTAGATATTGTTACATTACTTTCTGTTCCCCGTGGTCTGATCCAAAACATCATACGTTTATTCCTCTCCATGGATGCTGCCTGACCTGCTGAGATCAGCCAATATTTTGTGTCTTTGTGTTGCCCAAAACTGTCATCATCCGGAGAATGTCTTGTCTTCCGGAGTAACTCGCTATTTTAATGTGCATCAAAATCTGTCCGAAGAGCAGGAGCAGACGGCAACTGTACTCCTTCCACGTGTGATTGTGTTTTCCCAAATATTTTGTGAATTGCCAATGTTGAATTAAACCCAGACATAGAATCACCAGTGTGTTTATAAATTAAAATAATACGCCAACAGATCCGTGTCCTTTCCCGATGTTGACGCCACTGGAGCTCCTCCACTGCTTGTACCTTGACCCATTTTGGTGAGAGGTGTGATCAGTTTGTGCTGCTCGGTAACTAAAAAAAATGACAGGAGGGTCAAACATTAATTGAAAAACTCGGTTTTGTTTCTAAACGGAGACAAACACTTCCAAACATCTTGGGCCGATCCACTGAAGCTTTGTCATGGCCGGATCCACCCGCACCCATCCACCCACAGTCACACAATGTCCATTTCCGATCTCTCCATGCATTGTACTCTGGGCCAGGATTCTCCAGGGTATGTACTCTCTGTATTGCAGGCAATTCCCTTTTAGGAACCAATCTTGTGTCCTGGACCGGGAGTGATGTGTCAACGTAAAGGCAAAGCAGGGTGTGCAGACAGCACCCGCTGCTTTGGTCCTCCTACCACTGGTGGCGCTGCGGTGCGCAATGGACAAGTGTGACAGCAGTGTGGGCTGAAACATTTCTGCTGACGATGAGACGTCTATTCCTCTCGTCACTGGATTATACAGATTTCTCAGTCACACATGATTCTCACCGTCTCCTTTCAGGTTAACATCGCCTGGCATGGACGTCTATGGCAATATATGATTTGAGTCTATATAGAATCACTCTGACATCCTGAACAATGCAATGTCACACATAACATTGTGACATCTTGTCCAGAACCACTACATTTTCTCCGGAAGTATTTTAAGATCATTATTATCTCCTAAACTCTGGTCAACATGTTATTGAGTATTTAAAGACAAATACACTGCAGATGCTGTGGTCAAATCAACACGTATGAACAGGCTGGATGTACTCAGCAGGTCAGGCAGCATCCGTTGAAATGAGCAGTCAACGTTTCGGGCCGAGACCCTTCGTCAGGACTGAGGAAGGAGGGGGCAGGGGTCCTATAATGAAGCTGGGGGTGAGTTTGAAGGTGCAAGTGAAAAAACAATCAGAGGAAAGATCAAGGGCTGGGGGAGGGGATAGGCAGGACGTAAAGAAGGAATGTAAAGGGTGTGGGTACCCTTTACTACTACTATAGGTAGTAGAAGGAGGCAGAATCATGAGAGAGGTGAATCCGATGTTCATACCAAGGGGCTGAGGTGTTGCTCCTCCAACCCGAGTTTGGCCTCATCATGGCAGTAGAGGAGGCCATGTATGGACATATCCGAATGGGAATGTGAAGAAGTGGGTGGCAACCGGGAGATCCTGTCTGTTGTGGCGGACCGAGCTGAGGTGCTTGACGAAGCGGTCCCCCAATCTGCGTCGGGTCTCGCTGATGTAGAGGAGGCCGCAATAGATGACACCAACAGGCTCACAAGTGCAGTGTTGCGTCACCTGGAAGAACTGCTTGGGGCCCAGAATGGTGGTAAGAGAGGAGGTGTAGGGACAGGTGTAGCACTTACGCTTGCAGGGATTAGTACCCGGAGAGAGATCTGTGGGGAGGGACGTGTGGACAAGGCAGTCACGGAGGGAATGATCCCTGCGAAAAGCAGAGAAGGGTAGAAAGGGAAAAATGTCCTTAGTGGTGGGGTGATTCCCTCACACGCATGTCCTCCATTTCCCGCACTTCGGCCCTCACCCCATCTTCTCGTTGCCACAACAGGGACCGTGTTTCCCTTGTCCTCACCTACCACCCCGTCAGCCTCCGGATCCAGCATATTATCCTCGGCCACTTCCGCCAGCTTCAACAGGATCTCATACACCTCATATACCTCTCTCATGATTCTGCCTTTTACTACCCATAGTGCTTTCCCCTTACATTCCTTCTTCACCTTTCCTGCCTATCCCCTCCCTGCTTCCCCTCCCCCACCCCTTGATCTTTCCTCTGATTAGTTTTTCACCTGGCACCTATCAGCCTTCTCCTTCTCACCCTCCCCCCACCTTCTTTATGGGGCCCCTGTCCCTATCCTGACGAGGGCTCTCGGCCCAAAACGTTGACTGTTCCTTTCCACGGACGCTGCCCGACCTGCTGAGTTCATCCGGCCTGTTTGTACGTGTACTTGAGTGTTTACCCGGCTATTAGCAGCTTGTAACATCGCCCCTTTGTTAAACACAATGTAGACAAGCCATACATACAAAACAGCAAGTTGACAAAACATCTTTAACATAATAAAACAAAAATGCTGGAATTATTCAACAAGACAGAGAGTATGTTAATATTTCAGGTGGAGGACCCTGTATCAGAGCTGAGTTCTGTGTAGGAGTCAGGTATTGTTCTCTATCTGCACTGTAGTCTGTGTTGCATATTAATGATTTTTTTTATGTTACTCAATCTGTTCCACAAAACTCCGTGCCCTCCCATTCACTATACCAGCCCCACCCTGGAGTGACTGTCCAAATGCTCCAACCCTCTCTTGTTCGAGTTGAAAACCATTCGCCATTTCTCAGACCATCTCCATAACTAACCAAGTTAATAGACAATAGACAATAGACAATAGGTTCAGAAGTAGACCATTCGGCCCCTCGAGTCTGCACCGCCATTCTGAGATCATGGCTGACCAGTCACTATCAATACCCAGTCCCTGCCTTGTCCCCATATCCCTTGATTCCCCTATCTAGCTCCTTCTTGAAAGCATCCAGAGAATTGGCCTGCACCGTCTTCCGAGGCAGTGCATTCCACACCTCCACAACTCTCTGGGAGAAGAAGCTCTTCCTCAACTCTGTTTTAAATAACTGACCTCTTATTCTCAATCTTTGAAATTTATTGTAACCTGTTGCAATATCAACCAGACTCCCGAATTTAGTATCAAACTTGATACCGTGCCATGTACATTCATATACAAATCAATGGCACGAATAACACATTAACGAGGTCTCGAGACTGACACGCACGTCCCACTTGTCACAGGCCTCCATTCGCTAAATTCATCTTCAATCATCTCCCCCTGCTTCTTGTCATCGAGCTCGGTGTGAATCCACCTCGCCAGCTCCCCGTGAATCCCACGTGACCGAACCTTCCCGATCAGCTGACATGCGGGATCTTGTTACAGACTTTACCAAAGTTCAGATGCAACATCACTGACCAACTTCACCCAACTCCCTAGTTAACTCTTAAATAATCTCCAAAATACTTGCCAGATATGATCTCCTATTGGGCAGTTTAGATGGTGACTTCCCCATAACCAACGTCCAACCGCCCGGGATTTCAGCTTCACTACAGACTCAGAAAATTCCGATCCCAGCTGCAGAATTACCAACCTGGACTGAAGCCCGTATACTGCCAGTTCCATATCCTCAGAGTCACCGGCCCAATATCATCACCCATGCAAAGACGCTTTGGTGCCGGCGATTTGCCGTGGTGTTCCTGCCATTTCCGATTGACAGAGTAAGATGAAATTGGAACCTAATGACCCCTGTCGGGGCTGGGGCTCAGGCTGGTTCCCCGGTCTGTATAGAGGATGCGGATACACTTCAGCCGGAACCCAGCAGATAAACCGAGCACATTTGATCTCTATGTCATCGCTGTGTGGGATCTTGCCCAGCACAGCTGGCTGCCATATTTCCTGCAATGTAGCAGGAACAAAATGTAAAGTTATAAAGTAGAAAATGCTGGGAACTCAATACATCAGACTACATCTCTGAAAGGAGAAATGGTGGAAGACCCAGTTCCAGAACTGAGACTGTCCAAGATGCTGCCGATCTGCTGAGCGTTTCCAGTATTTTCTGCGCTTCACTTTAAATTTCCTGCAACTGGGGTATTTTCTCCCTCTTCATTTTAATGCACAGATAGTAAACTGATTGCCACCCTAAACTGTAAATACCATCCCACCCCAACCAATATGTTAGTTCTGAATTCATTCCTACCCTGGTGTAGTCCATCCCACAGAGCCAATACTCACAGCATCCCTTCCTCCCACTATCATTCTGTTACATTTGCTCCCGAGGCCACTGACTCTACGCTGAGAGGCGGTGACCACAGCGCGATGAAAAATGTGCAACTCTTCTTGCAGCTATAGTGGGCCGTTACCCTGGAAACAGAGGAAGTGGCTCACCAAAAATAACCGAAAAGGGAAATAACAAACTCAACATCAGATGCTGTGAGTTCAATTATGACAAAGATTAACACTGCAGCCATTTTGTAACGGTGAAACTAAAATTGAAATGGCTGCTTTTACCCTGCCACATGTTGTGTTCAATTAAACCTCTGGTAGTCCTAGCTAGCGAAAAACCAATTCTGGAAAAGATGAAAAACAATACTTCACAATGAAGACAAAGTTTGAAAGATATTGTTGAAATATATCATTGCAGCAATGGGATACAGGCTGGGCTGAGGTTGTACAAGATGGTTGATATATATCACTGAGGTGATGGGATACAGACTGGACAGATGTTGAACAAGATGGTTGATATATATCATTGAGGTGATGGGATACAGACTGGACAGAGGTTGAACAAGATGGTTGATATATATCATTGAGGTGATGGGATACAGACTGGACAGAGGTTGAACAAGATGGTTGATATATATCATTGAGGTGGTGGGATACAGGCTGGGCAGTGGTTGAACAAGATGGTTGATATATATCATTGAGGTGGTGGGATACAGGCTGGACAGAGGTTGAACAAGATGGTTGATATATATCACTGAGGTGATGGGATACAGACTGGACAGAGGTTGAACAAGATGGTTGATATATATCACTGAGTTGGTGGGACAGAGGCTGGACAGAGGTTGAACCAGATCGGCAGGGGATGAGCAGAAGGAGCCTGATGGGAGAATGGGATGAAGGGCGATCTCTGATGGTCCCTCGCAATGCACAGATCCTGAAATAATAGTACGCACTGGTAGATAATAGATTCCAATATAACAAAACCAGAACAAACAGTAACAACTTTGGTATATGCCCTTTTCTACTCTACACACTTTATCAATGCACCGCAGGAAGTATCCCATCCCGATTCTTCACATCTTCATACGGCTACTGCTCTTCCTTTAACTGAATGAAATAGCGGAGAACTGTGGACACAGCTGAGTACATCATAGAAACCAACCTCCCCTCCATGGACTCTGTCTACACTTCCCACTGCCTCAGTAAAGCAGCCAACATATTGAAAGATCCCCACAACCCTGAACATTCTCACTTCTCATGCTCCATCGGGGCGAAGATAAAATAAAACAGAAACAGACCACCGGGCTCAAGGATGGTGTCCATTCTGCTGTTAGAAGCGATCAGCGTGATGAGTGGACTCCTGACCTCACAGTCTAAATCGATGTGACCTTGCACCACATATCTACCTGCACTGCACTTACTCTGTAACCAGAATGATTTGTTTTACCTCAGTGTACTGCTGCAATGTATTGATCTGTGTGGAGAATACCGGAGACACGATTTTCACTCTACCTCTGTACAAAATAAAGATTCCCTATTTCAATCGTGTGGAAATATCAGACAGCCTGGGTTTCTCCTTTGGAAATGCTGGAGGGAGTGTACACATTTCCGGGAAACCCAGATAAATGGACAAGACTTAATTCTCGCATTAATGGGGCCAGATATCGGGAAACACGGTCAGCATTTCGGCAAGTCGGAGCAATGGAAAGAAGATGGAAATAAACTTCCCAATACCCCGAGAGGACGTGAGAGATCTGGATCTCACTGTCCTGTCTGAACGGGGAAAGATGGAACTACTCATACACGTGGAGGAGTCTCCCGAGAGTTCGATTACTCTGTTTAACCCTCGAATCTGCAAGAATACAATGGGCCGAACGGCCGCTTTCAGTTTGCAGGAAATATTTAAAACAATTATCGATCCCAGTCGTCGATCCAGGTGAAGTTTGGATCCGATACCGGGCCGGGTGATGGAGGTAAAGTTCACCAGGTACATCTTAATGGATGGGTTCAGTCCCGGCATCACCACCTCATCCCGGACCTGGGACCAGAACACCAGGGGCTGAGCGGCGGCTCATCTCAGGCAGTTCGGTGTGAAGGTCCCATAACCCGGACCGACCACGACACGTTCTGTCCAGGAAGCGGGACGGGGCCGCCAGTTCGGGGAAGTTAACGGGACTCTCTGCCCAACGTGAGGTTCCCCGCCCCCGGGATCGGCTTCAGTACTCACCGATGGGAAATTGTCGGTTGCGTTCAACCCCAGTGACCGGCCTCAATACTGACCGATGAGAACATCATCAATTTGTCCGGAGAGCAGCGAGATCCGTCCACCGGCTCCACGCCGACGATCAGCTTCAACAGAGAACGGAAAGAAAACCCCCGCCCATCCGGAGACTGTGAGAGCGGGGGCGGGGCCTCGGAAGCAAAAACCTCAGATGCTGCAGATCTGCGTTTGAAATGGGAGCGAGGCACCGGTGACTCTGCTCCTTGCCCCTCACACACTGTCCGACCTACCTGCCGCATTCCCCACATTATTCCATATTTACACCAGCTACATTTTTATTTCCCCTAAGAATCTTCCCCGTCCCCATCGCTCCATCTCCCGGTTCTCAGAGGTAAGGGTTCGATTCCCATCCCGGTTTGACGTACAATTCCCACCTGAAAAGGAATTGTGCAGGCTTCTTTGAAATCAGTTCTATGTTTATAAACACTTTTTTCTATTCACATTCTTCCGGAGCCTCACTGGACAGGAACACTGAAACACCAAGTGAAAAACAGCAGGAAGAGGCCATTCAGCCCCTCAAACCAACAACAAGATGGCGGCTGCTCTCCCATCTCAGCCACATGTTTCTGTCCGATCCACATTCCCTCGATCCCTTCCGTCTCCACACATCTGCCGGCCTTTGTGTTTGTTTTATGTGAAGACGATCACTAAGGTGTTGCTCCTCCACCCTAAGGGCGGTTTCATCTTGACACAAGAGGAGGCCGTTGATCGAAACGTCGGAATGGGAATCAGAATTAAAATGTCCGGCCACTCAAAGTCCCCCTTGTGGCAGATGATACAGAGATGCTCGACGAAACGGTCTCCCAATTGATGGTGGGTCTCACCAATGTAAAGGAGGCCGCATCGGGAGCACGGGACACAATAAATGTCCCCAGCAATAGATTCGAGATGAAGTGTTGCCTCACCCGGAAGGACTGCTTTGTGTCTCTGAATGGAGGTGAGGGAGGAGGGGTACGGCAGTTGTAGCACTTAGGCTTATGCAGGGATAAGTATCTGGAAGAAGATTAGTGAGGGGAGATGAATGAACAAGGGAATTGTGGAGAGAGTGATCCCTGTTGAACCCTGTTTGTGACATCCTAAACAGATTTGCATGAATGCAATCCCTACATTCATTAGTTATCCATTTACTGCAACAGAAACGTTATATATTCCATACAGTGAATGCTCAAGGCATCCGGGCACCCACACCGGTTCCTGAGGTCAGTGACGGGCGGTGACCAGAGAGCGATAAATATGTTCAACACTCCATAGCTTTGGTGGGCTGTCACCCTGGTGATGGAGGAACTGGCTCAGCAGAACTAACTGAAAATAGGAAATAAGGAATTCAACTTCACATGCTCTTTTTCATGAATTTATGAACATTTGGAGAGGCAAGGAATTATTACGAATAGACAGCTTGGCTTTGTCAAAGGCAGGTTGTGCCTTATCGGCCTGATTGAATTTTCTGAGGATGTGACTAAACACATTTACAGAGGTAGAGCAGTAGATGTAGTGTATACGGATTTCAGCAAGGCACTTGATGAGGAACCCATGCAAGGCTTATTGAAAAATTAAGGAGGCATGGGATCCAAGCGGACATTGCTTTGTGGATTCAGAAATGTCTTGCTCACAGAACGCAAAATTGTTTGTAGATGGACGTCGCTGACTAGTGCTGTTCCTCAGGGATACGTTCTGGCACCACTTCTCTTCGTAAGTTTTATAAAGGACCTGGATGAGGAAGTGGAGGGATAGGTTAGTACATTTACTGATGACACAAAGGTTAGGGGTATTATGGATCGTTTGGAGGGCTGTCGAGGTTATAGCGAGACCCCGATTGGAAGCGAAACTGGGCTGAGAAGTGGAAGATGGGAGTTCGACCCAGATAAGTGTGAGGTGGTTCACTTTAGAAGGTAAATATGATGGCAGAATATAGTATGAATGATAAGACTCTTAGCAGTGAGGAGAATCAGAGGGATCTTGGGGTCTGAGTCCATAGGACACTCAAAAATGCTGCGCAGCCTGACTGTGTGGTTCAGAAGGCATACGGTGCATTGGCCTTTATCAACCTTGTGATCGAGTTCAAGTGCCAAGAGGTAATCTTACTGTTATATAGGACCCTGGTCAGACCCCACTTGGAGTTCTGTGCTTGGAGTGCAGTTCTGGTCGCCTCACTACGGGAAGGATGTGGAAGCCATAGAAAGGGTGCAGAGGATATTTACAAGGATTTCTCTGGATTGTGGAGCATGTCTTATGGGAATAGGGTGAGTGAACTCGGCCTTTTCTTCTTGGAGACCTAATAGAATGATGACTGGCATAGATCGTGTGGATAGTCAGAGGCTTTTTCTCAGGGCTGAAATGGTTTACACGAGAGGGCACAGTTTTAAGATGCTTGGGAGAAGGTACAGAGGCAATGTCAGGGGTAAGTTTTTAACTCAGAGTGGTGAGTGCGTGGAATGGGTTGCCGGTGACGGTGGTGGAGGCGGATACAACAGGGCCTTTTAAGAGACTTTTGGATAAGTACATGGAGATAAAAAGAAGAGGGCTGATGGGTAACCCTAGGAAATTTCTAAAGTAGGTTCATGTTTGGGAGAGCACTGTTGGGCGAAGGGCCAGTGTATTATGCTGTGGGTTCTCTAAGTTTCTCTACTTCTATGTTCTCAGTTTATTCCATACAGCCAATGCTCACAGTATCCTTTCCTCCCACTATCATACTGTTGCATTTGCTCCTGAGGCCACTGTCTCTGCACTGAGAGGCGGTGAACACAGAGTGATAAAAAAATGTGCAACTCTTCTTGCAGCTCTAGTGGGCCGTTACCCTGGAAACAGAGGAAGTGGCTCACCAAAAATAACCGAAAAGGGAAATAACAAACTCAGCATCGTGAGTTTAATTATGATAAAGTTTAACACTGCAGCCATTTTGAACCGAAGAACCTAAAATTGTAAAGTCGCCTTTTAACGTGCTGTTTACAATAATACTCTGATAGTTCTGGCTAACAAAACATGACAATAGTTAGCGATAAATAATATATTAACCTCTGCCGTGAATATACCCAGTGACAGCCCCATTCACCATCTGTTGCAACAAACTCCACAGATCGATTGCTCTTTGGCTGAAGAAGTTTCTCTCAGTTTTGAAGGGAAGCTTGTTTATTCCGAGGCTGTCCTCTCAGACCCCAGACTCTCCGTCTGATGGAAACATCCTCCACCTGTCCACTGTCTCCAGGCTGTTCAGCATTCTGTGGGTTTAAATAAGACTCCGTCCCCCTCTATACTTCTGAACTCAATAGAGTACAGGCCAAGAGTCATCAAATGCTTGCCATACGAGCGGTGATTGATACGTTCGTGACCCAAGGTAGATGGAGTCAATTTTTGAAAACCCAGCACATTTATTTTTCAACATAGTCCCCTCCTACATTTACACGCTTAGTCCAGCGGTCGTGGAGCAAACGCATCCCTTCTTTGCAGAATTCGACATCTTGGACCTCCAGAGTTGGCCGACAGTAAGAGTGATTGATAGGTTCATGGCCAAAGGTAGGAGACGAGTTATTCAGCTCTCGTTACATGCACGTTCAGATCAACTCTTTGATCTAACTCATCTCCCACCTCAGGCCACAGACTTGTCAATCACTCCCCCCCCGCCCGTACAGAAACCCTCTCGTTCCTGCGATTACTCTTGTGAACCACAAGAGCCACAGTTGTACTGAACACATCTGCTTCATTTCCAACGATTGACAGACAGGAGGCAATGAGGGGCGAACACCAAACTCACGGGTCTATTTCTACTGTTGCAAACACGGTACAGCCCATTTACTCACAGCCTCTCACTGTGAGGGACGGGGTGCTAACTCATCCTCTCCTCGGTATGGCAGTCATTTCTTCCAAAGAAACTCCCGAAACAAACATCTGAGCCCAGAACAGAAATACTGGCTCAACATCTCATAAACCCGGGCAGCTTGAACCCCGGGGCCATTGTACTTGGATCTAAAACTGTGATAACTCAGGACCTAACCTCACAGGGTCACACAGCTGAATCTGCCACTCACCGACCCCCGAATCCTCACACATCGTCCCCGCATCTCACACTGCGTGGTGTAATCAGAAATTTCCCCATAGCCAATGCCCAGCACCCCGAGGCTTTTGATACACTCTGAAAGGAGGAACATCCAGCCCCCATCTGTGGAAGTACTGACCTGGGCCAAATCCCAGATACTGATAGGTCTAAATGCCCAGTGTTTCCCAGATAACAGCTCAATCCGCAACTCGCCCAGGAGTCCTTGTCGCCAGTAATGTGCTGCAATGTCCCGGCCATTCAGAGTTCAAACAGCAACACTCCGACATCAACCTGTGGCAGAACGGGAACCTGATGAACCTCTGACTGGGCCAAATCCCAGATACTGATAGGTCTAAATGACGACTGTTTCCCAGGTAACAGCTCAATCCGCATCTCGCCCAGGAGTCCTTGTCGCCAGTAATGTGCTGCAGTGTCTCGGCCATTCAGAGTTCAAACAGCAACACTCCGACATCAACCTGTGGCAGAACGGGAACCTGACTGGGTCAGAGATACTGACAGCTATATAGGCCCAGTGTTTCCCAGGTAACAGCTCACTCAGCAACTCGCCCAGGAGTCCTTGTCGCCAGTAATGTGCTGCAGTGTCCCGGTCATTCAGAGTTCAAACAGCAACACTCCGACATCAACCTGTGTCAGGACGGGAACCTGATGATCCTCTGACTGAGCCAGAGATCGGGCTAGAAAACCTGGGCGCGAGGTAACAGCAGGCTCGGTACATCAGATTGGATCAGTGGAAAGAGAAACTGTGGAAGACCCAGTATCTGAACCGGGACTGTCCAAGACGCTGCCCGATCTGCTGAACGTTTCCACCATTTTCTCTTTTTACTTTAAATGATGCACAACTATTAACTGATTACACGATATTTGTGACGGTCAGAACAAATCAGCACAAATGTAATACCAATGTTCATTAGTTTTCTCTTCAATCCAATACAGGGATAATTCAGTCAATGCTCACAACATCCATCCCACCCCATTATCAATCTGTATTCTCTGCTTTCAACCCTCCTTCCGACAAAGATTGATACAGCAGACATTTTAACTTTGAAGATGAAATCGCAATGGCTGTCTTTAACTTACTACGTGCTGTATTCAATAAACCCTCTGGTAGTTCCAGGTACAAACACCGATTTCAGTATCAACTCTGTGAGGCAAAAATAAGACAACGGTAGAAGAGAGATTGTTGATATATAATCGTTGATGGGATACAGGCTGGACAGATGTTAACCGAGATGGTGTATATATCTTTGATATGGTGGAATACAGGCTGGAAAATGGTTGACCAAGATAGGTACACTTACATCCTTCATATACATGAGTAAAAATCTTTAAGTTTCCGTCTAAATATGCATGTGCAATTTATAGTAATTTATAATAAATAGTATGTTCAACAATAGAACATAAAATACGATTTTGTCAGCATGAATTAATCATTCTCATAGCCTGCTGGAAGAAGCTGTCCCGGATCCTGTTGGTGTCCTGTCTTTTATGTTGCGGAAACACGAGGAAATTTGCAGATGCTGGAAATTCAAACAGCACACCCAAAATGCAGGAACACAGCAGGCCAGGCAACATCTATAAGGAAAAGCATTGTCGACGTTCTGGGCCGAGACCCTTCGTCAGGACTAAGTGAAAGGAAAGATAGTAGAAGATTTAAAAGTAGTGAGGGGAGGGGGAACAGCGAAATGATAGGAGAAGACCGGAGGGGTTGGGATGAAACTAAGATCTGGAAAGGTGATTGTTGAAAGTGATACCGAGCTGGAGAATGGAAAGGATCATGGTTTTGGGAGGCCGAGGGAGAAAGAAAGGAGCAGGGGGAACACCAGAGCGAGATGGAAAACAGGCAAACAACTAAATATGTCAGGGATGGGGTAGGAAGGGGAGGGGGGCATTAACGGAAGTTAGAGAAGTCAATGCTCATGCCATCAGGTTGGAGGCTACCCAGCCGGTATATAAGGTGTTGTTCCTCCAAACTGAGTTTGGATTCATTTTGACAGTAGAGGGGCCCATGGATAGACATATCAGACTGGGAATGAGACGTGGAATTAAAATGTGTGGACACTGGGAGGTCCTGCTTTTTCTGGCGGACTGAGCGTAGGTGTTCAGCGAAACAGTCGACCAGTCTGCGGCGGTTCTCACCAATATCTAAAAGGCCACACCGGGAGCACCGGACGCAATATACCACACCAGCCGACTCACAGGTGAAGTGTCGCCTCACCTGGAAGGACTGTCTGGGGCCCTGAATGGTGGTGAGGGAGGGTGTAAGGGCAGGTGTAGCACTTGTTCCGCTTACAAGGATAAGTGCCAGGAGGGAGATCGGTGGGAAGAGATGGTGGGGACGAGTGGACAAGGGAGTCGCATAGGGAGCGATCCCTGCGGAAAGCAGAAAGAGGGGTCTAGGGAAACAGGTGCTTGGTAGTGGGATCCTGCTGGAGGTGGCGGAAGTTACGGAAAATTATGTTGGACCTGGAGGCTGGTGGGGTCGTAGGTGAGGAGAAGGGGATTCCTATCCTGAGTGGAGTGGCGGGTGGATGGGGTGGGGGCAGATGTGCGGGAAATGGGAGAGATGCGTTTGAGAGCAGAGTTGATGGTGGAAGAAGGGAATCCCCTTTGCTTATAAACGGAAGACGTCTCCTTCGTCCTGGAATGAAAAGCCTCATCCTGAGAGCAGATGCGGCGGAAACAGAGGAATTGCGAGAAGGGGATAGCATTTTTGCAAGAGACAAGGTGGGAAGAAGAATAGTCCAGGTAGCTCTGAGAGTCTGTAGGCTTATAGTAGATATCAGTAGATAAGCCGTCTCCAGAGATGGAGACAGAAAGATCAAGAAAGGGGAGGGAGGTGTCGGAAATGGACCAGGTAAATTTGAGGGCAGGGTGAAAGTTGGAGACAATGTTAATGAAGTCAACGAGCTCAGCATGCGTGCAGGAGGCAGAGCCAATGCAGTCGTCGATGTAGCGAAGGAAAAGAGGGGGACGGATAACCGTATAGACTTGGAACATGGACTGTTCCACAAAGCCAACAAAAAGGCTGGCATAACTGGGACCCATACGGGTGCCCTGGCTACACCCTTGGTTTGGATGAAGTGGGAGGAGCCAAAGGATAAATGATTGAGAGTTAGGACTAATTCCGCTGGGCAGAGGAGAGTGGTGGTAGAGGGGAATTGGTTAGGTCTGGAATCCAAAAAGAAGCGAAGAGCTTCGAGACTGTCCGGGTGAGGGACGGAGGTATATAGGGACTGGACGCCCATGGTGGAAATAAGGCAGTGGGGGCGAGGGAACTTAAAATCATTGAAAAAATACAAAGCATGAGAAGTGTCACGACCATAGGTGGGAAGGGATTGAACAAGGGGGGATAGGACAGTGTCAAGGTATGCAGAAATGAGTTCGGTGGGGTAGGAGCAAGCTAAGACACTGAGTCTACCTGGATAGACAGGTTTGTGGATCTTGGGTAGGAGGTAGAAACGGGAAGTGCGGGGCGTATAACGTTGGTGGCAGTAGATGGGAGATCCCTAGAGCTGATAAGGTTGGTAATGGTGTGGGAGACAGTGGCCTGGTGCTCCTTAGTGGGGTCATGATCGAGGGGTAAATAACAGGATGTATCAGCGAGTTGCCGCTGTGCCTCGGCCAGGTACAGGTCAGTACGCCAGACTACTACAGCGCCCCCCTTGTCAGCGGGTTTTATAGTGAGGTTGGGATTGGTGAGGAGGGAGTGGAGAGCAGTTTGTTCGGAATGAGTGAGGTTGAAATTGGAACAAGGTGTGAAGTGGTGAAGTCGAGACGGTTGACGTTCCGTCGCCAGTTAGCAATAAAGAGATCCAGATCAGGCAGAAGACCAGAGTGGGGTGTCTATGAAGAGGAGGGGGGTTGAAGACGGGAGAAAGGGTCATCGGTGGGGATGGGAGAGACCTTGCCAAAATGTGAGCTCGGAGACAGAGCCGGCGGAAGAAGAGTTCAGCGTCATGGCGTAGGCGGAACTCGCTGAGGTGTGGGTGAAGGGGGACAAAGGCGAGGCCCTTACTGAGGACGGCTCGTTCTGCCTCAAAGAGTGGAATGTCAGAGGGGATGGCAAAGACCCGGCACGGATGAGAGCCGGGATCAAAGGTGGGGGGGGGAGGGAGGCTGATTGAGTCATTGGAGAGGGGAGGGTTGGGCTGAGAGAAAGATGGAGGCTCCGAGTTTCCAGCGGTTAACGGTGGGATCTGAGGGGCAGTGGATTGTAGAGTGCTGGTGGTGGAAGGGGAGACGAGAGTCACAATCGAAGCTTGTGTGGAGTCGTTGGAGGCTGCTCCCACCCCCAACGATGACCCCCTTCTCCTGCTTAAATTTCCAGCATTTGCGGATTTCCTCGTATTTCTGTTATCATTACACCTTTCCAAGATCTGTTTCCCTATCTGCTCCTCCATATACCTGTTACTATTGGGCGGACTATAAAAACACCCAGTAAAGTTATTGTCCCCTTGCTGTTCCTAACTTCCATCCGCAGAGACTCTGTAGACACCACCTCCATGGCCTCCACTTTTTCTGCAGCCGTGACACTATCTCTGAGCAACAGTGCCATGTCCCCACCTGTTTTGCCTCCCTCCTTGTCCTTTCTGAAATATCTAAGACCCGGCACTTGAAGTAACCGTTCCTGTGTCTGAGCCAACCAAGTCTCTGTAATGGCCATCACATCATATCTCCAAGTACTGATGCACGCTCTAAGCTCATCCGCTTTGTTCACAACACTCCTTGCAGTTAAATGGACACATCTCAAAGCGTCCGTCTGAGCGCCTCACTTCTCTATCAGCTGCCTCTCGCACTATCTACAAGTTTTGTCTATTTGTGAGCCAACCTCCTCTTCCCCAGTCTCTTCAGTTCCGTTCCCACCCCCAGCAATTCTAGTTTACACTCTCCCCATCAGCCTTTGCAAACCTCCCCGCCAGGATATTGGTCCCCCTGGGATTCAAGTGCCGCCCATCCTTTTTCTACAGGTCACACCTGCCCCAAAAGAGGTCCGAATGATCCAGAAATCTGAATCCCTGCCCCCTGCTTCAGGGCCTCATTTATCCTTCACCTCATTCTATTCATATTCTCAATGTCGCGTGGCACAGGCAGTAATACCGAGATTGCTACCTTTTGGGGTCCTTCTTCTCAATATGCTTCCAAACTCCCTATAGTCTTTTCTCAGGACATCTTTCCTTTTCCCACCTATGTCATTGGTGCCAATATGTACCATGACCTCTGGCTGTTCTCCCTCCCACTGCAGGATATCTTGGACGCGATCTGAAACATCCCAGACCCCGGCACCTGGGAGGCAAACTACCATCCGAGTTTCTTTCCTGTGTCCACAGAATTACCTGTTTGACCCCCTGACTATAGAGTCTCCTATCACTACTGCCTGAGTATAGGCAATGTTTCGGGGGTGGAGGGGGGGGGGGGTAGTGAAGCAAGGAGCTGGAGGTCGGTTGGCTAAAGGACTGGAGAAGGGAGAATCTGATAGGATTCTGACAGAAGGCCTTGGATGAAAGGGAAGGAGAAGAGTCACCAGAGGGAAGGGCAGGTTTGAAGATATAGTGAGAGAGCCTTCTAGAACTTCCGATAATTATACCCCTCCACCATTTTCCTTTACCAGCCCGACTCCCATTTCCGTCTCTCACCTTCCCATCGTCTTCCTCTGATGTTCACCCCCCTCCCTTCCCATTCTTCAGTGCAACTGAGAAAAGAGGCATTTCCACGTCCAAAACCGTTTCTTATTGTCAATCTTGTGACATCTGTTCATACGATTTCACAATATCTGGCACGGCCGCAGATTTACAGTTTGACAGAGATCCGTTACTTCAAACTGAAATGAGGAAAGTCACCACCTTACACTAACTTACACTAAAACTGAATTTCCACTCAAACTTTGCCTTTGCACTTCGCTACAGATGCATATGATATGGAGAATAGGTTCCCACTACCCAAAACATGTATGTCCCTAATAACGTTTGAATGAAATAACTCCCACTCCTCCACTTGAAGGAGGCTATGGCAGATTATCCGCAGATAACCTGAAAAGCCGCAAGTTCGGCAACAGACTGGTGAAAACCCCTGGGTATAGGCTCCACTGAGATTACATACATTTCTTATGGGAAGCAGGACCAGCAAGATACTCTAATCAGGCCAATGCTATATATAATTGCATCATGACCTTTCCCGTCAGTGAAGGGAGGTATTCAGAACGTATTAAACACCACGTTATCAAACTGCTTGTATACATTCACTGGCGTTTGAAATTCCATCACCTTGACTTCCTCTACATCAACTCTCTGGAGACCCCCGACACTCATTGTGAATATATCAGCCCTACTCATCCATATATGGTAATCAGCCCAAACCTTAATATTGATCTTTGTCTGCCCTTCAATATCCATTTGACAAATTGATCAGTTTCATTATCAGTTTCATTCCAGAACTGATAACCTTCTACTGCGACGTCAATCTAGACACAGTGAAATGCTTTTCTTGCGTGCCATTCGGTGCAGGCAATTCAATACATAGGTATATCAAGGTGCTGCGTCAGGAAAAACGAAAACAATGTTGTGTTGTATTTATAGAGCAAGTGCAGTTCAGATTGCGTAATAAATAAATCCGACTATCTACCTCAACGACACAACGAAATTCCCCAATATTCATTGCTGCTGGTTTCACCACACAAGTCGATCCAAACGGAAGCAGCCCATCAACAAATCAATAAGTTCCAAATTTTTTCACGTCGCGGACAAGCCCCCAATTTTGTTACGATTTCGTAACGTACCAGCATCAATAGATTATACACTGAGTCGGGTTTTAATGTTAACACCATTACCTTAGTTAGTATCTACTTATAATATAGCAACTTAAACAAGATAAACAAAAGTTAACAATGTTATTTATGTGTGTGTGTGTGTGTGTGTGTGTGTGTGTGGCTTCAACACTCACCATACAAGCCTGCGACTCTCCTAACACCTGTGACACCGCTCCGTGTAGATGTGCTCAACGGTGTGAACGGCATTACCATGAGGGAATTAGCCGCATATACACTGAGTCGGGTTTTAATGTTAAAACCATTATCTTAGTTAATATCCACTTATAATATAGCAACTTAAACAAGATAAACAAAAGTTAACAATGTTATTTATATATGTGTGTGTGTGTGTGTGTGTGTGTGTGTGTGTGTGTGTGTGTGTGTGTGTGTGTGTGTGTGTGTGTGTGTGTGTGTGTGTGTGTGGGGCTTCAACACTCACAGTACAAGCCTGCGTCTCTCCTAACACCTGTGACAGTACTCCGTGTAGATGAGCTCAATGGTTTGAACAGCATTACCCTGAGGGAATTATCCGTGTCTCCTATCCTTTTGTGTGATTTTACATTCAAAGTCATTTGGATTTTCATATCCTAATGCTACCAATGAATCCGCTCTTCAGAAAACCTCTGAAGAAGTTTGTTGAAGTTTTAGATGCCGATTCTTCGCAAAATTCTAAGGAAGTAGAAGCGCTATCATGATTTCTTCATAATTGCACTCACATACTGGACCTGGGACAAATCCTCTGAAATGGTAACAGCATGTGATGACCCTCTGCACCTGTGATCCTCCAATGAGGACTGGTTCTGGGATCCATGGGTTCATCTTCCTGAAGTCAATAATCAGCTCCATGGTCTCGCTGACATTGAGTGAGTAGTTGGCACTACTCCGACAGATTTTCAGTCTCCCTCCTCTATGCTGATTTGTGACCACCTTTGATTCATCCAATGGCAGTGATGTTTTCAGCAAAATTAAATGTGACATTGGAGCTGTGCATAGCCTCAAAGTCAGAAGCACAAAAAAAATCAGAGGGAATAAACATAAACCCTACGGTATACACGTACTGATGGCTAATCTGGCAATTTGTTTGCAAATCTGTACTGACTGGCGTCTGCAACTGAAGAAATCGAGGATCCAATTGCAGAAGGATGTACTGACACCAGGTTCTTGCAACTTACTGATTCCAGGATGACTTATTGAATGCTGAGCTGCACTGAACAGCATCCTGATGTATGCATCTTCGCTGTCCAGATGTTCTAGAGGTTGAAACTTGTTTGACAAGGGTTTGACAAGGTTCCATACGGAAGGTTGGTTAGGAAGGTTCAATCGTTAGGTATTAATATTGAAGTAGTAAAATGGATTCAACAGTGGCTAGATGGGAGATGCTAGAGTGTAGTGGTGGATAACAGTTTGTCAGGTTGAAGGCCAGTGACTAGTGTTGTGCCGTAGGAATCTGTATTGGGTCCAATGTTGTTTGTCATATACATTAATGATCTGGATGATGGGATGGTAAATTGGATTAGTTAGTATGCAGATGATACTATGGTTGGTGGTGTTTTGGATACTGAAGTAGGTTTTCAAAGCTTGCAGAGTGACTTAGGCCAGTTAGAAGAGTGGGCTGAACGATGGCAGATGGAGTTTAATGCTGATAAGTGTGAGGTGCTACACTTTGGGAGGAATAATCTAAATAGGACATACATGGTAAATGGTAGGGCATTGAAGAATGTAGTAGAACAGAGTAATCTAGGAATAATGGTGCATAGATCCCTAAAGGTGGAACCTCATGTGGATAGGGTGATGAAGAAAGCTTTTGGTATGCTGGCCTTTACAAATCAGAGCATTAAGTATAGGAGTTGGGATGTAATGTTAAAATTGTACAAGGCATTGGTAAGGCCAAATTTGGAGTACTGTGTACAGTTCTATAGAAGTCTACTGTACATACAGGCCCTTCGGCCCACAATGTTCTGCCAACCTTGTAACCTGCTCTAGAAACTGTCTAGAATTACCCAACTGCATAACACTATTTTTCTGAGCTCAATGTACCTGTCTAAGAGTCTCTTAAAATACCCTATTGTATCCTGCTCCACCACCGTTGCCAGCAATGCCTTCCAGACCCACCACTCTGTGTGGAAAAACTCCCCTGACATCCCCCCCCCCCCTACCTTCTGCCAAGCATCTTAAGACTATGCCCCCTCATGTCAGCCCTGGGAAGAAAGCCTCTGGCTGTCCACATGATCAGAACCCCTCATCATTTTATACACTTCTATCAGGTCACCTCTCATTCTCCATCACCCCAAGGAGAAAAGGCCAAGCAAGTTTGCAGCAGGTAAGTTTAAAGAATTACTTTTTGAAAGATATTAAGTGTAAACTCTCCACTTTGTTTCAGTCTCCCCACTCAGAAGTGTCCAAAAGCTACTTCACAAGATGCAAGACCTTGAAATGAGCAAACACTGAGGGAATGTGAGTGACTTTAAAGAGCTTGGATACTGACAGCACATCACCAGACCTGGACTGATCATAACTGGGTCTGATAGAGGCATAACTGGTACCTCTGGGCACATTCAGTATCACCCCAACCATTTCCTACCTTTCTTTGTACAGGTATATAATATCTAAAGGACCAGTGTTTGAGTAAATGAGACTCACCAAACTTTCTCCTGACTGAATCAATGGAAACCCTGAGTCAGATGGGTTCTCTCCAGTCGGTGCTCTCAGTCCTCGGGCTGGTTCACTTGTTGCTGTTCCCTCGTCTTCAGTTGTGGTTTGCTTCCAGTTGTGGGCTTTTCTTCCAATAAATCTCTCACTGCAGATCTAGCTTTAACATGAAAAATAATAAAGCATGTTAACAACACAAAGGAGAACAAAACATTACTGCTCAATGTTCCTAAAAATAAAACTCACTGAAATTTAAACATTGAAGACAAATATAATGATCTGAGTGAACAAATCTGTAATTGTTCCTCACACGTCACAAAACAATATGGGATAAGAAGGAGCCATCATTCAGTCAGGAACAGAATTATGTGATTTGATCTATCTGGTCTGCCTCATCATTCAACCATGGCTGATTTCATTCCAACACCAAAATCCTGCCTTCCTCCTGTAACCCTGAAGATACAAGGAACAAACACAAATATATTAACCTTTGCCATAAATATACCCCAACAACAGATTCATCCACCGTCTGTGGCAACAACTTCCACAGATCAGTCACCCTTTACTTGATATTCTCCTCATCTCAATTTTAAAGGGAAGCATCTTTATTCTGGGACTGTGTTCTCAGATCCCAGACTCACCGTCTAATGGAAACATCATCTCCATGTCCACTGTATCCAGGCGTTTCAGCATTCTGTAGGTTTCCTTAAACAAGCATCACCCCACCCCCACTGTCCCTCGTAACTCCGTTGAACACAGGTCCATGACCATTGACTAACAGACAGATGACAGTGAGGGGAAATTTCCAAATACACTTTGAACACTGAACCGCTGGGTCCAATTCTACTGCTGCAAACATTTAATGGCCTCCTTTCCCTGTGTGGGATGGTATAGGAACTCAGATTAGCAGTGACTGCCTCCAAAGGAACCCCAGAAAGAAACAACTGAGACCAGACCAGAAACACTCTGTCAACACCTGATGAGCCCGAGCAGCCCGATCCCCAGATCCATTTCACCAGGGTCACAATCTGTGATCGGGTCACACAGCTGAACGTGTCACTTACCGACCCCAGAATCCTCACACATCCTCCCCACATCAGGGATTCCCCCACAACCAATGTCCAGCAACCCGAGACTTCTGATTCATTGAGGGAGGAGGAACATTCAGCCCCAGCTACAGAAGTAATGACCTGGTCAAATCCCAAAAACTGACAGTTCCATATACTCGGAGTCTACACCCCAGGTTTACAGTCCAAGCACCAATTTCCCAGGACTCCCTTGCGGCCGGTACAATGCTGCAGTGTGTCGGCCATTCAGAGTTCAAAAACTAACACTCCTGCATCAACCTGTGTCAGAATGGGAAGCTGATAATCCTCTGACTGGGCCAGATATCGGGCTGGAAAACCTGGGCGTGGGTCACCAGCAGGCAGGAATACGTTTCACATTGTCTCCAGCAGATAAACTGAAAGCATTTTATCATTATCCGATTGTTAAATGAGATCTTGCCCAGTACAATTGGCCGTCGCATTTCCTGTGGGCTAACAGGAATAACAGGCTTTTCATTTCAAATTGAAATTAAATGCTGGAAACTCGGTACATCAGATTGGATGTGTGGAAAGAGAAACTGTGGAAGACTCACTATCAGAACTGATGCTGCCCGATCTGCTGAACGGTTCCAGCGTTTTCTCTTTTTACTTTAAATGATGCACAACTATTGACTGATCACAAGATGTTTGTGACGGCCTGAACAAAGTTGCACAAAGGTAAGTCCCACATTCATTAGTTTTCTCTTCATTCTAACACAGGGTTAATACAGTCGACACAGTGAACGCTCACAACATCCTCCGCACCCACTATCAGTCTGTTACATCTGCTCCCGAGGCCACTAACTCTCAATGAGAGGAAATGACCGGAGAGCGATAAAACTGTGCACCACTCCCTGCAGATCCTGTGGCTGTTCCTGGCAACAGAGGAATTGCCTCTCCAAACATGACCAAAACAGGAAATAAGACTCAACTTTAAATACTGAGAGTCACCGTCTGACATAGATTAACACAGCGGCCATTTGGTAACTTTGAAACTAAAATTGTGATGACTGTCTTTATCCTTCCTCATTCTGCATTAAATAAATCCTCTGGCAGTTCCAGGTAACAAACACTGATTTCAGAAATAACTCCGTGAGGGAAAAGACTTCACAATGACGGCAACGGTAGAAGAGAGATTGTCGATATTTATCATCGAGGTGGTGGGTTGCAGGCTGGACAGAGGTTGAACCAGATGTGCAGGGATTAAGCAGATGGATCGGGTGGGAGCAGGGATCAAGGACGATCACTGATGGCCCTCCGGCAATACACAGATACAGCATTAACAGTACATACTACTATGTACTAAAATGACAAAGATAGAGCAACAGGAACTTTGGCATTTACCCTTCTCCCTGAACCAACTTTTATCAACACATCGTAGAAAATATCCCCAGGTTCGAGGTGAAGGTCTCACAACCCGGACAGACCCCGGTAGGTTTTGTTCAGGAAGCGGGGTGAGACCGCGAGTTCGGGGAAGTTACTGGGACTCACTGCCCAGCATCGGTCGGGACCGAACTCAATACTCACCGCATGGATCTTGTCGGTCCCGCTCCGCAGAGAATGATCCGAACGGCCCCCGCGGCTCGCCGCCCGAGGGGGCGAGGACCCTCTCCCGATCCGGATCCCGTGGACAATCCACCGCTCCAGACCCGCTTCAACACAAAGAAAAAAAATCACTGCCCAGCCCGGGAATGTGAGCATGCGCAGTGTGCTTATTGCGTCATCAGAACATGGGCGGGGCCTCGGGGACAAATCCGCAGATGCTGCCGATTCAAGTCAAGTCACTCTTATTGTCATTTCGACCATAACTGCTGGTACAGTACACAGTAAAAATGAGACAACGTGTTTTTTTTTTTCCAGGACCATGGTGTTACATGACAGAGTACAAAAACTGGACTGAACCACATAAAAAATAACAGAAAAGAAAAAAAAACTACACCAGACCACAGACCTCCCCAGGACTGCATAAAGTGCACAAAACAGTGCAGGCATTTCAATAAATAATAAGCAAGACAATAGGGCAGTAAGGTGACTGTCCAGGCTCTGGATATTGAGGAGTCCGATAGCTTGCGGGAAACAGTTACATAGTCTGGTTGTGAGAGCCCGAATGCTTCAGTGCCTTTTCCCAGAGGGAAGGAGGGAGAAGTGATTGTATGCGGGGTGCGTGGGGTCCTTCATGATGCTGTTTGCTTTGCGGATGCCGCGTGTTGGGTAAATGTCCGTGATGGCGGGAAGAGAGGCCCCGATGATCATCTCAGCTGACCTCACTATCTGTTGCAGGGTCTTGCTATCCGAGATGTTGCAATTTCCGAACCAGGCAGTGATGCAGCTGCTCAGGATGCTCTCAATACAACCCCTGTAGAATGTGATGAGGATGGGGGGGGGGGAGATGGACTTTCCACGGCCTTTGCAGAAAGTAAAGACGCTGCTGGGCTTTCTTTGCTATGGAGCTGCTGTTGAGGGACCAGGTGAGATTCTCCGCCAGGTGAACACCAAGAAATCTGGTGCTCTTAAAGATCTCCAGCGAGGAGCCGTCGATGTTCAGCGGGGAGTGGTCGCTCCGTGTCTTCCTGAAGTCAACAACCATCTCTTTTGTTTTGTTCAAATTCAGAGACAGGTTGTTGGCTCTGCACCAGACCGTTAGCCACTGCACCTCCTCTCTGTAAGCTGACTCGTCGTTCTTGCTGATGAGACACACCACGGTTGTGTCATTGGCGAACTTGATGATGTGGTTCGAGCTGTGAGTTGCAGCACAGTCGTGGGTCAGCAGAGTGAGCAGCAGTGGACTGAGCACGCAACCCTGGGGAGCCCCCGTGCTCAGTGTGATGGTGTTGGAGATGCTGATCCCGATCCGGATTGACTTAGGTCTCCCAGTCAGGAAGTCTAGTGGACTGAACCATAAGAGAAAGAGAGAGACTGGAAAAGCTGATCGCTTCAGTTAGTCGCAGCTGAGGCTTGGAACTCTCCTGTGCCCGCAAGAGTGGGTTGATCATCGGTATACGGAAACACAACGAATGTGTGTGGCTGTCACTTCGTATAATCCATAGGAGTGGCGTTTGGAATATCTTGTGTTAACCCTTGCCTGGGTATGTTGTGTGGTAACCCCTGGAAGACGGTATTCCGTGACAGGTCACTTTCGCTGTAAACTGGTATGTGGACGGATTCAACGAATAAGAACATCGTCGACGGTTATTTTGATGTAACGGTCTTTTCTATACGTTTCATTCTGGATTACAAATATCTCTCTATTTGTTGTGTGCTAATCCGTCCACATACAAGTTTTTATATATTTTTCAAAATATACCTATCTTTTTAACTAAAAAAATTTCGATCAAATTGACTCACTTATTTCTTCCTTTATTTGGAACAATAAGAGGCCATGAATTAATAAGTATAATTTACAAAAATCTGAAAAAGATGGTGGACTTGCACTTCCTAATTTAAGAGTATTATTGGGCTGTGAACATTAGACAATTCTGTTTTTGGTTATATTGGCTTGATAAGAACCAAAATCCGTTATGGGTTGATTTGGAATTAAAAGCAGTTAAATAATTTCATTTAACTTCAATATTAGGAGCTCCATTACTTTTACATCTCTCTAAAATTCCAAATTTAAATCTTTACCCGGTTATTAAACAATCCCTACGGATTTGGGTTCAGTTTCGTTTCATTAAGAAATTTAAACAACTTAAGATGACTAGTTTTTTACATCGAAACTTCTCATTTATACCTTCAACAACTGACCCCATTTTTCTCCTATGGAAAAATAAAGGGATCCATTCTTTTACCCATTTATTTTGTGATGGTCCATTATGATCTTTGAAGAGTTCATTAACAAATTTTCTCTCGCTCATACACATTTTTTTGCAATATGTTCAGTTTAGACTTTTTTACAACAATATTTACCTAAGATTCCATGTTTACAAGAATCTGATTTGTTGGATACAATTTTGAAAGTGAATCCCTTCGTGAAAGGTTCCATTGGCAGAATTTATAATTTATTTTTGTTACAAAACGAGAACCTATCATTAAAGATTAAACAAGATTGGGAGAGAGAACTTATTATGACCTTTGTTAATGAAGATTGGCTTCGAGTTTTGAAAAACGTAAATTCTTCTTCTATATGTGCCAACCATTGTTTAAGTCAATGTAAAACTAGGCATCGTTATTATTTAACAAAGGAGAGACTATCTAAAATATTTCCTAGTATAGACAATTGCTGAGATAGATGTAGAACTGAAGTAGCTACTTTGTCACATATGTTCTGGTCATGTTCTTCATTAAAATAGTTCTGGAAATCTTTATTTTCTACAAGTTCTACAGCTCAGAAAATAAATTTACAACCTAATAGATTGACTGTTCTATTTGGAATAGTTCCACATCATATTCAGGGTATTTCATCTTCAGATCAACATGTAATTGCATTTGTTACACTACTGACAAGAAGGGCTACTTTATTAAAATGGAAAGATATTTCTTCCCCTACATTAATTGAATCGTTTTCTCAAGGAATGTTATGTCTTAGTGTGGAAAAAATAGAAGTAGAACCTTTGATCCTCGATTCGAATTTGAGAGAAGATGGGGTTCTTTTGCCAAATATCATAATTTGAATTATGCTATATGGCTTCCTTCCATTATTTTATAAATATGAAATGACGGTTGATAGACAATAGACAATAGACAATAGATGCAGAAGTAAACCATTCGGCCCCTCGAGTCTGCACCGCCATTCTGAGATCATGGCTGATCATTCACTATCAATACCCAGTCCCTGCCTTGTCCCCATATCCCTTGATTCCCCTATCCATCAGATATCTATCCAGCTCCTTCTTGAAAGCATCCAGAGAATTGGCCTCCACCGTCTTCCGAGGCAGTGCATTCCACACCTCCACAACTCTCTGGGAGAAGAAGCTCTTCCTCAACTCTGTTTTAAATAACTGACCTCTTAGTCTCAATCCATGCCCTCTGGTACTGGACTCTCCCAACATCTGGAACATATTTCCTGCCTCAATCCTATCAAATCCTTTAATTATCTTAAACGTTTCAATCAGATCCCCTCTCAATCTCCTCAATTCCAGCGTGTACAAGCCCAATCTCTCCAATCTCTCTGCGTAAGACAGCCCTGCCATCCCAGGAATCAACCTAGTGAATCTACGCTGCACTTCCTCAATTGCCAGAATGTCCTTCCTTAAACCTGGAGACCAAAACTGTACACAATATTCCAGGTGTGGTCTCACCAGGGCCCTGTATAAATGCAAAAGAACATCCTTGCTCTTGTATTCAATTCCCCTTGTAACAAAGGCCAACATTCCATTTGCCCTCTTCACTGCCTGTTGCACTTGCTCATTCACCTTCATTGACTGGTGAACTAGGACTCCTAGGTCTCTTTGCATTTCTCCCTTACCTAACTTGACACCGTTCAGACAATACTCTGCCCTCTTGTTCCAGCTTCCAAAGTGGATAACTTCACATTTATTCACATTGAATGACATCTGCCAAGTATCTGCCCACTCACCCAGCCTATCCAAGTCTCCCTGTATTCTCCTAACGTCCTCTTCGCATGTCACACTGCCACCCAGTTTAGTATCGTCAGCAAACTTGCTGATATGGTTTTCAATTTGATCGAAATTTTTTTAGCTAAAAAGATAGGTATATTTTGAAAAATATATAAAAATCTAGGTAAAATCATTTTCACAGCATGAATACGACCTATTAAAGAAAAAGTAAGTGGATTCCATCTAGAAAATTGTTTCATGAAGTCCATTAAAGGAACTATATTCGCTTTATAGAGATCTTTATATTTTTTAGTAACTATAATACCTAAATATCTAAATGCATTAACAGTTCTAAAAGGAATATCATTATATACACTAACAGGGACATTTAATGGAAAAATACTCTTTTATTCAAATTAAGTTTAAATCCAGAAAATTTAGCGAAATCTTTAAGTGTTTCCAAAAGATTAGGAATTGATTCCTCAAAATTTGAAATAAAAACCAAAAGATCATCTACATAAAGAGAAATCTTATGTATGGTTCCATTCATAGAGATACCAAGAATATTTTTAGCTTCACGTAGTGTTATAGCTAAAGGCTCCAATACAAGATTAAATAATAAAGGGGTTAAAGGACATTCCTGTCCAGTGCCACGAGAAAGTGAGAAAAAAAGAAGACCTGCAGTTAGGAATGATAAGCTCGATGGCGGCTTCCTGTCTGTGTTTAAAAGCCAAATGAATGATAAAATGGACTCGGCTTCACAATGTAACTCGACGTGACCCGGCACCATATGTCTGTCTGCACTGCACTTTCTCTGCAGCCATAATGCTTTGTTCCAGTTATTGTTCTGTCGTATATCAACTCAGTGAACTGTTGTAACATCGATCTGTGTGGATGGTCCGTCAGGCAAGATTTTCACTGTAGCTCAGTATATGATGATAATAAACGAATTCCCCATTTTAATTGTGTGGAAATATTAGACAGACTGAGCTTCTGCTCTGGAACCACAGAAGGAAACTGAACTGTTGTCATTTCTGTGGAAAGGAAATAAATGGAAAAGGATTCAATCTCTCATTATGATCTGCAGTAACTGGGATCAGGTGACCGGTGGTGGGTCTCCCAGATCAATATCAGAATCGGGTTTAATAGCACCGGCATTTGTCATGAAATTCGTTGTCTCTGCGGCAGCAATAGAACCTGATTCATAACTATAGATTTTAACAATTATGATTTAATATAAGAATATAAATATTACATAGTTAAATTATATAAATAGTACAAAATGAAAAAAAAACGATGTAATAAACTATTTTAATTGTGTGGAACTTTTTGACTGACCGGGTTGTTGCTTTGGAAGTAGTGGAGTGAAGCTTAACTGAACTGTACACATTTATGAGAAGCTCAGAGAAATAGAAAAGGCTAAATTCTCACATAAATGGGTCAGACACCCAGAAACATCGGCTACACTTCAGCAGATAAAAACAGTGGAATGAAACATGCTGAAAATATTGCAGAAAAAAGCATACTGTCCACCACAACGAGAGGCCGTGACAGATCCGGATCTCACTGCCTTGTCTGAACGGGGAAAGATGAAGCTACACGTATAGGTGGAGCAGTGACCCGCAGATGCTGCAGATCTGCGGTAAGACGTGAACAGGAAACGGGATCACGTGACCGCTTTGGTCTCCCACCGCAAGCAGACACTCCAGCTGCCCAATACTCTGTGGAAAGAGGCAAACTTGCCGCTCAGATCTCCTCTCACCTTAAATGTATTAGACATTTCAACCCCCAGGAAAAATATATCGTCTGTCCCGTCTATCTATTCCTCTCGTAATCTTGTAAACGTCCATCCAGTCTCACGCCAGCCTGCGCCGCTCTGGAGAAAACAACACAAGTTTGTCCAGCCTCTCGTTCTCGCTCATGCCCTCTAATCCAGGCAGTGTCCTGGTAAACCTCTTCTGCGCCCTGTCCAAAGCCCCGACATCCTTCCGAGAATGGGGGCGACCAGAACAGTATGAAACACTCCAGATGTGGTCTAACTAGTTCTATAAAACTGTGTTACGAACTGTAACGTTTTAGAAACGAACCAGCAGCAATAGAGTTCACACTGGAGTCTGGTTTTGATGTTAAAACCACTCTCTTTATTAATATCTATTTATAATATAGTAACTTAACGAAATAAAGGAAAGTTAGCAGTGTTATGTGAATATATGTGTAAATATAATTCCCAGACTATCGAGCCTGAGGGAACAAAGCTTAGAGTCTTACAGGGTGAAAATACCGTTACTTCAAAATACCGTTGACGAAGATCTTATCCGCTGAATCCGTCCACATACGATTAACGAAAGTGACCTGTCACAGGAATACCGTCTTCCCGGGGTTACCACACAACATACCCAGGCAAGGGTTAACACAAGACATTCCAAAACCCACTCCTATGGATTATACGAAGTGGCAGCCACAGACATTCGTTGTGGTTCCGTGTACCGATGATCAACCCACTCTTGTGGGCATAGGAGAGTTCCAAGCCTCAGCTGCGACTAACTGAAGCTATCAGCTTTTCCCTCTCTCTCTCTCTCTCTCTTTAGACTGGCCGACTGCCTGTCTGCAGATCGCTCTCTCTCTCTCTTCTGGTTCAGTCCACAGTCAGCGCTGTCAGACTGTGACTGACGTCATAGCCCCGCCTCCTCACGCCGGCGCTCTTAAAGAAACAGTTACAGTACGACCGCAGGCTCGGAACAGCCGCAACACAACTTCCCGACTTTTGAACTCAATGATTCAAGTAATAAAGACAACCATGCCATTTGCCTTCTTAACCACCCGATTAATCTGTGCAGTCTCTCTCAGGGAGCGATGAACTTGGAGTCTAAGATCCCACTGATCATCAACACTGTTCAGGGATTTGCATTTAACAGTGTACTGTCTCATACATTCGACCTACCGAGCGGCCAAGATGATCATCATTAATCAAATCTCACTGAGATTTCTCAGGTCCTGTTGAATGTATTGCCAAGTGCACAAGTACGGGAAGGTACAGGTACAGAGAAACACTGACTTGTGGCAGCATCACAGGCAAGTACATTCAGATAACACACGGAACACAAGTTATACGATTCTCTGTCGGTAACAATCTATAAACATGTTTTATGTCATTAACAAAGTATAAAATGCATTGTGTAGTGATCAATATTGAAATGTGCATTTTGTGTCAATAACAGACTTGGAAATGTTGAATGTGCTCCCTGTCTCCATTCCTCCTGTAATCCACAATCAGCTCCTGTGTTTTTGTCACAATGAGGGAGAGGTTGTTTTCTTGACACCACCGTGTCGGAGTGATGACTTCTTCTTCATAAGTTGTCTCGTTGTTATTTGGGATTCGGCCAATCAATGTAGTGCCTTCAGCAAATCTAATTAGCAGATTGGGACCCGCCACTGCAGCCCCACAGTGCACTATGTACCGATTGCAAAGCTACGAAATTGCATGTGAATAGCCTCCCCTCCCCCAACTCCACTCTTTCTGCGTCACCAGCAGATTGGGACATCTCTCATCTCGCTGCCTCTGCCAGGACATTAAATTGTGAACAACTGTGGTCAGGGACTGATCTCTGGGGTACTCCAAACGCTACCTCCTTCCAGTCTGAAAACGACCCACTCATCCAGACACAGACTACCGGCAGTTTATCGATCTCCAACGAAAAAGCCTAATCACCTACTCCCGATGTTCAATACCATTGCTGACTCTGAGTTTACCACCGTCAAATACCGGGAGGGACATAATAATCAGAAAGTCTCTAGTCACAGCCGTCTAAATAAAATGTGATCTCAGTGGGTGTGTGGCGCATGCTCAGAATGCGAAGGAGACAGACAAACTGAGCCAAGTCACAGACTGATGAAGGGGAGGAATGATCCATTTTGACACAGAGAGGGAAGCAGAGAGTTTGATGTTGACCCTGATTCCGGAACTGTGGCCAGTTGGAAGATGAAATCTTGTTCCTCTAAATTGTTTTGAGATGTGACAGTGTTTTAATCAGAAGGCACCATGGAGACTAAAATTATTTCAGTTGAAATGTTGTCCTTCACCCACTGACGTGCTTTGTAAACTTTTAACAGTGTAGAAAATTAAAAGGATTTGTGTATGGGAATCTCGAACAGAACAGCACGTTAGTTCCGCTCTATCTGTCAGTTCACCAGCGCTTGAACACAAAGTACACTGCAGATGCTGTGGTCAAAGCAACACGTACAAGACGCTGGAGGAACTCAGCAGGTCGGGCAGCATCCGTGTAAATGAGCAGTCAACGTTTCGGGTCAAGACCGAGATCCACATCTTCACACTGGGAAGCGGCCGTTCACCTGCTCCGTGTGTGCGAAGAGACTCATTCAGTTAACCCACCTTGTGATGCTCCGGTGAGTTCACAATAAATAGAGGCCACATTTCTGTCCGGAGTGAGCAAAGAGTTTTACTCAATCATCCCAGCTGCTGCAACACCAGCAGCTTCACATCAGGTAGGAAGTTCAAATCAGCTCCGTGTTAAATGTTTAACCATCACGGTGACTGAAGACAGCTGCAGGTTCATGAGGGTTGCTGTCAGATTCTGCCGTTCTTGCGGCTGCTCATCACACCCAGGACTGAACCCTGGTCACTGAGCATTGGAGGAGTCGGTTCTGCTGATGTTAGACTTAAACTAGACTGGTGTTTACTATTGTGGAGCTGTGATATATAAATCACCTCTGTATCAAATTCCGTGTCTCACTGGAGAGGCCACTCGGCCCATCTTGTCCCTGCCCATGTTTCTGTTCCATATCAGTATATGAAAATATATCCCTGCCGTTCCCCTTTTGCTCACCCTGAGATGACAGGTTGCAACTAGTCACCACTGTATGGGATAGGAGATTTGTTACGTACCCCGTAACTGGGTATTTAAACAGCAGAGAAAGAAGAATCTGTTGGAGTCTGGTGGTACCAAACTAAAGGTGTTTATTAATAAAAATAAGCAAAACCATATCAATAATGCGAATATACATATAAAACCAGTCAGAAGTAATAAACCTAAAAGTGTAGGAATAATAACAAGCAATAATAAACAAGCTCTATCGATGTCTAGGGGTAAATGAATTGTCATAGAAAAGTATAAAGTTCAGTTCAGTTCATGAGTGCTGATGTAGTTATGGTTGTTGTATTGTAATCATGAGAGAGAGAGAGAGAGAGAGAGAGAGAGAGAGAGAGAGAGAGAGAGAGAGAGAGAGAGAGAGAGATTGAGAGAGAGAGAGAGAGAGAGAGAGAGAGAGAGAGAGAGAGAGAGAGAGAGAGGGAGAGGGAGAGGGAGAGGGAGAGGGAGAGAGAGAGAGATATGTAAAAGCTACAGCAGCCAAGCAGCCAAACCTTCCTTTGCTTTCTTAATCCGTTGCACCGTTGTGGTCATTCAGTTATGACCCCTCTGGTCTTCAGCCAGACCGTTCTTCTGTGGTGGACTCATCACTCTGGCATGAGGGGACACACACACAAGTCCCCACCGGCCCTGCTTTTACACTGATAGCCTTACTGACCGACCTCCTGGTTTGGCCTTCGAAGCCCCCACCTTTCTTGTGGGTTCCAACACTCAATCAGTGGCCACTGGTGTGTCTGAAGGGTGTCTCTCCAGACCTGTCTTTTATCCCTACTCACGGGGACTCAGCTATCCATCAATCCTGAATGACTGTGTCCACTAAATCAGGCCACTCTTTCAGTCCACTGAGGAATGTTTATGAGCAAAACAGTAGAAGATAAATAACCCTTGCAGAAGTCATAATACAGTAAATCAACAGTCTCTCTCCCTCTCTCTGATCTGTCGCCGATGTACTTGCCTGTTTTTCGTCTCTTTCTCATGGTCAGCATAGCAACGTAATAGTTCGTGTTTCTCGGGGGTTGGGGGGATGGTTAACTCTTCACCCCATCGTCCATCAGATCATCACTCATAACAGATTTCCCTTGAATTTCATAGAATCATAGAGATCTACAACACATTACAGACCCTTTGGCCCACAATGTTGAACTTACTCTAGAAACTGTTTAGAATTACCCTGCCGCATCGCCCTCTATTTTCCTAAGCTCCATGTACCTATCCAAGAGTCTCTTAAAAGACCCTATTGTATCCGCCTCTATCACTGTTGCTGGCGGTGCATTCCACACACACACCACTCTCTGCTTAAAAGACTTAGCTCTGATATCTCCTCTGTACCTACTTCCAAGCAGCTTAACCCTATTCCCCCTCGTGTTAGCCGTTTCAGCCCTGGGAAAAAGCCTCTGGCTATCCGCACGACCAATGCCTCTCATCATCTTATCCACCTGCATGAATTTCCTGCATGATTTTCTCCGGGCTGAACAAGACGATGAGCTCACTGTGGTTGTGACGTTGTTCAGGGCTCCAGACGAAGTTGGTTAAACTCCTTCTTCCCCGCTCTTTTCAACGTTTTGGGTCATTTTCACCAATTTTAAAGGACTGTGCCTCAGACAGCTGGGTTGTTGCAATTGTTACATATCAGCAGCAATAGATCACTAACGGAGTCTGGTTTCGATGTTAAAACTACTATCTTCATTAGTATAGTGACGGGGTCCTGAATTACCCCTATGAACTGTGTTTTTGAAAAGAGAGAGGGAGATGTTCAACACCGGACACAGAGAGAGGGAGGGAGGGAAGGTGGAGAGAGAGAGATAGAGTGTTACGGTTTCTCTGCAAGCTTGTTTCCACTTTTACAAGGACACTGTCAGCTTCTGTGTTCTTACAGAGAGAAAAGGGAGGAACTGTTTGATGGACAGCTGGGGCTCAGCACGGTGAGATAAGTAGGAGGTCCGCTGATAGACCTCCAGACACATGGTGTTGGACACTGAATGAGCTTTGTTGTGTCCACAGAAAAAGTTGGGCTTTGGAAGATCGATCAGGAGCATCGATCAGTGGCTCTCGCAGTGTGAAAAGGCTGTGACTGGTGGGGAGTTATTCGTGTGTCCATCCCTCGCCTGGGTTAATAACTCCACCACAGAAGAACGGTATCGTTTGTAGTGTCACAGTCGGTGACTTCCAAAGGATTTCGGAGGACGAAGGGACTATCGATGGCGTCAGCTTACCTGAAGACTCAAAACTCTCCCTCTCTCTCTCTCCATCACTACCCGACTCAATCCCACAAACTGAACCGAACTTCACTCATCACCGTCAGACGGCATCCATTCACCCCGAGGCGTGAAGAAGCTTGGCTTTCCTATTTCCACACACACACACACACACACACACACATATATATATATATATATAATCATTAATAACCTGTTTGATATATCTGCATTTATATTGCTGTAGTTACTAATAAATAGCATTAGTTTATAGCAATACCCGACTACACGGTGTTTTCTGTTTCTGCTGGATCTTTGACCCGTCACGGGGTACGTAACAGTAGCTACTCCAAATATAAAAGATTAAATGAAATAAACAGAAGTTAACAGTGTTATGCGTATATATAGCTCCCAAACTATCAAGCTTGGGAAACAATGCTTAAAGTCTTCAGATGGTAAATTGGAAAAGTTCAGTAATCCACGGAGTAAGTCAGTGAGAGGAGAGATTTGTAAATCCACACGAAAATGTAGAGAGAAGGCAATTATGAAGAACTCCACACTCATTCCACGCTGGGTAAACGAAATAACAGTCGCTGAAGATTAGAAATATCACCAGGTGACAGTCACAGGAATATCGTCTTCAAGTGGTTACCACAGAACACCCCGATTCCAGGTAAGGGACAACAAAAGTGATACCACAGGATACTCCAGCAAATCCACACATATGGATGATACGAAGTGACAGTCACACATCCGTTGTGCACTGCGTGCCGATGATCGGATCAACCGTACCTTTTGGGCATGGAAGAGTTTCAGCCTATAGCAGTCACACGCTGAATTTCCAACAACTTGTCTCCCTCTCCCGCTCCCGCTCCCTCAGGCTGCCGCAGCTTGTGTCTGACGTCACAGCCCTCCTCACTCAGGCACTTAAAGCGACACTCACAGTAAACGAACCTGCGGTCTCGTAACACAATGCACCTCTAAAGTTTGACAGCAGACTAGCGAGTGAATCTTCGGTGATGCAGAGTCAGAAACAAAAGAGTTGCCAGCTTGAATCAGGGGCTCCAGAGAGAAATGGGGCCCAGAGGAGGAGGACGAATAAGACCAGCAGGATGTGGTTAAAAGTGAAAGATTAGAAGCATTTGGAAACTGGTTGATCGAAAAAAAAGGGGGTTAATTTCTGCAAAACACAGGTGGAAATCAACAGATCAGGCAGAAATTTTGGAGAGGAATAAATAGAAAACGTTTAGGCAGAGCCCCTTCCGCATGCCCAGCCTGTGTACTCCGCTGCTTAGTTGATCTCTGAATTGTTTTGTGTGTGTGCGTCTCTGTATTTCCAGCAACTGTAGAATCTCCTGTGTTTTATATCTGCATTTTACTTTGGCATTAGATACACGTTGATATTGAGTATATTGGTTATGGGAGCCGCTTTCTGCGTTAAAACAGCTGCAGATTTTTTCTATACCCAAGATAAAAAAAAAATGAGATATGGACATTGAACCGGTGCTTGCAGAAATCTTTAATGGCACCGTGATTACCCATAGGGCCATGCTGAAGCGCCGATGAAATGCGCAGGCGTCAGGCTGAGGCCGTCCCTGAGTTTCACGCATGCGCGCAGTACACAGAAGCCTTTGAAAACGTCGGTTGCAGGTAAGAGCGATTAACCGTGTTTTTATCTTAAACACCGACTTCGGGATAATTCCTCCGAATTTCGGACACCGTGGGCAGCAATCCCGTGACGGTCCTGCCCTCTTCCCTCTCTCTCTGCCCCACGATCCGTACACGGGCCCCGGGGAGCTTCCGGTTGATGAGGAAATGGGAACCGATGGATCTCTCAGACAGAGCTGAGCTCCAGCTATCTAAATGCAAGGATTAGGAACTCGGAGAAAGGGAACAAAATCTTTTACATCTCCAGTTGAGAAAATCGGCATTAGCACACTTTTCCGTAGATGCTGTCTGGCCTGCTGAGCTCCTCCAGTATTTTGTGTGTGTTGCTTCCTCTACCTCCTCTTGCTCTGGACTTTTCTACCGGTGAGAACATGTTTCATCCCATATTCTCTGGGTACGTAATGACATCAAACACCTTTGCCCTGGGCAACAAGTAGCTTTCACATCACAAATGTGCCAGACTCCAGTGAGACAGACTACTGCCCTTCCCGTCATATTCATTGGGATTTCATTCACTGAGTTCACCACCGTCAGTCATTGGGGGAGGGTTCAGGGGGAATATTTATGTGGAATACAGAAACTGGGGATGCCTGTTTCCATTTTGGTGATGTAAAACTTGCTGGAGAACTTGCAAGTGGGAAGAAGTGGAGTGATATTCGGAAATCTGACCTTTTAAAGCATAATTTAGCAAGCAAACCACATATGGACAATGTGAAAAAGTTTTGGTGAGAAAATCCTCCATTTCCTGTTACAGGCCTGCTACATAGGTTGTGTGAGAGTGCAGATGAACTCGATCAAACCCAGACGAGATCAAAGCTCCTATTGACAGTGATTTGCTAGCCGTGATAATGAATACCTCTCTATATAAAATTCACTGTGCCCATCTTGTCACTGGGTTAAAAATGCACAGCACAAGATTTATCTGCACACTGGTTATTACAAATTAGAGGGGAGATTATTACAAATTAGAGGGGTATTGGAGGAAAGGAGGGGAGACCTCCAGTGTCCCTGATGCCCTCACCTACAAGATGTGCATCCAGCTGCAGCTTGTAACCCTGCACTTCAATGAGCTGCTTGAAATGGGTGAATTCCATATCATCCAGCAGTTGGAGGGGGGTGATAGATATGACATGAAGAGAGGTGAGCTACTCCCAAGGTGCAGGACACAGGAAACTGGGTGAGAGTCAGGAAGGGGAATGAGGTTAAATAGGCATCGCAGAGTACTCTTGTGGCCATTTCACACAACAACAAGTGGACCACTTTAGAAACTGTTGGGGGGAATTACCTGGCAGAGGAAAGTCAAAAGGCTGATAGGGGATTTGTTAGTTAGAGGAACAGAACAAGAGAGGATGAATATCCTAGTGGTAATATCCTCATGCCATCTTTTAGCCATCCTGATTGATTTCTTATGTGTTCTCTTGCATTTCTTATACTCCATAAGAAAGTGACTGCCTATCCCTGTTATGCAATTCCATTTTGTGCTTTACCAGGGTCTCAATATCTCGTGCAATTCAAGTTTCCCTACAGTTTCTATCTTTACCTTTTATTCTGACATACCCGCTTACTACTTTCAAAATTTTGCTTTGAAGGCCTCCCATTTACCAAGCACATCTTTGCCATAAAGCAGCCTGTCCCAATCCACAGTTGCCAGATCCTAGTGTTGATTCCAGGTGTTGATCCATGCCCTGAACACATCCACCTTTCCTACGCTGCTCCTTGTATTGAAATATACAGGGCTCAGCATATTCACTGTACCATGCTCAGCTTTTTCATTCCTGACTTTGTCTGAGGCCTGAACAACATCTGTCTCCACAACCCCACCACCATCTGTTCTGTTATTCAGGCTCCCATTCCCCCTGCAACTTTAGGTTAACCCTCTTTAACCCCACCTCCCACCATGCAGATCTATCACCCCTTTGGCTTTCCTCACCCAGATCAATAAAAAGGAGGTGCATACCAGGTACAGGCAGATAGGAACAAATGGGGTACTTATGAAATACAGGAAATTCAAGTGAACACTTATGAAAGAAATAAAAGAAGGCATGAGGTTTCCCCAGCAGACAAGTTGAAGGAGAATCCTCAGGGATTCTGCAGATATGTTAAGAGCAAAAATATTGCAAGGGAAAAAATTAATTCTCTGGAAGATCAGAATGGTAATCCATATGAAGGGATAACATAGACTTGGGGAGATTTTTTTTGCATCCGTATTTACTCAAGAGATGAACACAGAGTCTATAGAAGTGAGGCAAAGCCGCATCAACTTCATGGACCCTGTACAGATTACAGAGGTGGAGGCGTTTGAGGCAAATTAGTGTGGATCAATCCCCAGGGCCTGACAAGTTGTTTACTAGGACCCTGCGGAAGACAAGTGCAGAAATTATCGGGGCCTTAGCACAGATATTTAATTCACCCTCAGTGACAGGTGAGGTACTGGAGGATTGGAGGACAGACAATGTTGTTCTGATGTTCAAGAAAGGCTGCAAAAATAAACTAGGAAATTATACGTTGGTGAGCTTGACATCAGAACTGGGAAAGTTATTGGAATGTGTGTGCAGGAACCAGGTATATACTGTAAGTATTTGGATAGGTGTGGACTGATAAAGGATAGACAGCATGGCTCTCGCCAATCTTATAGTCTCTTGCAGATGTTCTCAGGAAAGTGGATGAAGGCAAGGCAGTATATGTTGTCGACATGAACGTTAGCAAGGCACTTGACAAAGTCTTATATGGGAGGTTGATCAAGAAGATTCAGTCACTCAGCATTCAAGATGAGACAGTAAATTGGATGAGACACTGTCTTTGGCAGAAGCCAGAGTGTGGTAGCAGATGGTTGCCTCTCTGACTGGAACCTGTGACTGTTGGTGAGCCACAGGGATCAGTGCTGGATCTGTTGTTGTTTGTCATCTATATCAGTAATCTGGATGATAGTGTGGTTAACTGGATCAGCAAATTTGTGGGTGACACCAAGACTGGTGGTGTAGTGGACAGCGAGGAAGACTATCATGGCTTGCAGTGCGATCTGGACCAGGTGGCAAAATGGTTTGAGAAATGGAAAATGGAATTTAATGCAGACCAGTGTGAGTTGTTGCACTTTGGTCTGACCTACCAAGGGAGGTCTTTCACGGTGATTGGTCGGACACGGAGGAGTGTTGTAGAAGAAACGGACCTGGGAATACCTTAATTCACTGAAAGTTGTGTCACAGTTAGATAGAGATGGAAAAAAAGATTTCAGCCCAATGGCCTTCATGAACCAAAGTACTGATAACAATAGATGGATGTTATCTTGATTTCTAGAAGACATTGGTGAGGCCTAATTTGGAGTATTGTGTGCAGTTTTGGTCAACTACCTACAGTAATGATATAAAAGAGGTTCAGAGAGTTCAGAGAAAATTCACAAGGATGTTGCCAGGTCTGGAGAACTTGGGTTGTAAGGAGAGATTGAACAGGTCAGGACTTTATTCCTTGGAATATAGAAGATTGAGGGGAGATTTGATGGAGGTATACCCCAACTATGAGGGTTATAGATAGGGTAAATGCAAGCTGGCTTTTTCCGCTGAGATTGGGTGGGACTACAACCAGATGCCATGGATTAAGGGTGAAAGGTGAAATGTTAAGGGGAACATGAGGGGAACTTCTTCACACAGACGGTTATCCGGCTGTGGAATGAGCAGCCAGCACAAGTGGTGCATGCGAGCTCGATTTCAACATTTAAGAGGTTTCTGTTGGTACCTGGATGGTAGAGGTGTGCGAGTGGGCTGTTTTAATAGTTCAGCACAGACCAGTTGGCCCAAAGGGCCTGTTCTGTGTTGTAATTTTCTATGACTGTTACAAAAACCTGAAATAATGTTACTGTTCACTTTAATTCTTTTTAACAGCTGTATGGACCAACGATTCATCTGGGCAGGAAATTTTTACATGGCTCTAGAGCTGTGGCACTTTAAATTAACAGTGCATAAAAGAAAATCCTAGCTGCACATCAACAAAGGCTATTTATGTGAGAGTGTTTCAGTTACTGTGGAGCCAAGAACCCATGCAGCTCAGGGGGAACAGGGAATAATACCAATGGAGAGAGTCAAACTGAGCCAAGTCACAGATTGGAGATGGCAGAAACATGGAAACAAAAACCTACAGCACAATGCAGGATCTTTGGTCACAAAACTGTGCCAAAGATGCCCTTCCCTGAGAAATTACCAAGGGTTACCCATAGGCCTCTAATTTTCTGAGCTCCATATATCTGTCCAGGGGTCTCTTAAAAGACCCTATTGTATTCGCTTCCACCACTGTCACCAGCAGCCCAATCCACGCACTCACCACGCTCTGCATTAAAAAAAATCTTACCCCGATACCTCCTCTGTACCCATTCTTATAGAGACAGAAAGAACATCAGAGAATTTGATAGTTATTACAGATACCAGCTTTGTGCCCAGTTAGAAGATGATTTCTCTCTCCAACTTGGGTTGAACTTCACTGTAACAGTGTGATGTCAGATCACACCTTGGCAACTCAAGTGATCTGATTTGAAATAATGACGTATTCCCACTGATGGAATTTGTAAATCTTTTTTTCAGGTTAAAAATGACAAGGAATTTCTCTACGGGAATCTCGAACACAACACGCCAGATTTGCTGTCTTTGTCCAGATATTTAAGAAGCGGAGCAAGGGAATCACTCGATCATCCTTCCTGCTCAGACTGTGGGGAGGGATTCACTCAATTGTCCGACCGACTGGCACGCCTGTCATTTTACAAAGGGGGAGCCCATTCCCCTGCTCAGACAGTGGGAATGGATTCAGTCGGTCTTCTCAACTAAAGGTACATCAGCAAGTTCACACTGGGCAAGGCCACTCACCTGTTCTGTGATTGAGAAGCGATTCAGTTGGTCAACCCACACGTGGACACACCAGTCAGTTCACACTGGGCAGAGGCTGGTCATCCACTGAATTTGTGGGGAAGGATTCACTCGGTCATCTGTCCTAATGGCTCACCAGAGAGTTCACACTGGGAAGCAGCCATTCACCTGCTCGGACTGTGGGAAGGGATTCACATACTCATCTAAACTGAAGGTACATCAGCGAGTTCACACTGGGTATAAGCCATTCACCTGCTCAGAATGTGGGAAAGGATTCGCTCAGTCATCCGAACTACGGAGTCATGAACGAGTTCACACTGGGGAGAAGCCGTTCAGCTGCTCAGTCTGTGGGAAGAGTTTCACTTTGTCATCTCTCCTACTGAGGCACCAGTCAGTTCACACTGGGGAGAGGCCATTCACCTGCTCAGACTGTGGGAAGGGATTCACTCGATCATTCTCCCTACAGAGACACCAGTCAGTTCACACTGGAGAGAGGCCATTCACCTGCTCAATCTGTGGGAAGGGATTCATTCAGTCATCTCATCTACAGATACACCAGCGAGTTCACACTGGGGAGAGGCCGTTCACCTGCTCAGTCTGTGGGAAGGGATTCACCCGGTCATCCCATCTACAAGCACACCAGTCAGTTCACACTGGGGAGAAGCCATTCACCTGCTCTGTCTGTGGGAAGGGATTCACTCGGTCATCCACCCTACAGAGTCACCTGCAAGTTCACCCTGGAGAGAGGCCATTCACCTGCTCAGACATTGGGAAAAGATTCAGCCAAATCCAATGAATGTGCATCGTTGAGTTCACACTGGGGAGAAAGTTTCGATAAGCTGCATGCTGGATAATTGTCCATCTCTGTTGCTGAATGCAATTTCAAGAGTGACTGTTGGTGCTGAACTCTGCAATTATTGCTGCTGCTCACCACACCCAGTTCTGCACCCAGGTCACTGGACATGGGAGGAGTTTCTTCTGCTGCACATTCACCTTTAATGGGACTGGTGTTTAGTACTCTGGATCTGAGAGAAATAAATCCGTTAATTTTAAACTCTGTCTTTGGTAATTAATTGAACTTATAACACACCTAGTATACAGTAGAGAGTCAACGTAGGCCAGCTTACCCTGCCAGTGATTCATTTCTATGACAGTCCTAATAAATCTTCCCCTGTTGTTCATCTCTCACTCTCCCTGTGGTGATGGGTTCCAAACAGTCACAACTCTGTGGGTGAAGAGGTTTCCCTTGAATTTTCTGCAGACTGAAGAAGTGGAGCTGACTGCAGCTCTGTCTGAGATGTTCTTCACCCCTCCAATCTCTGGGCTGAGGAAGAATGACATTGTTAGTTAACCTCCTTTATCACGATTCATTTCCACATTATTGGTCACTTTCCCTGCTTCTGAAGTGTTGTTGAAAGCACCACTGTCCTCTAAAATTGACAATAGACAATAGGTGCAGAATTAGACCATTCAGCCCCTCGAGTCTGCACCGCCATTCTGAGGTCATGGCTGATCATTCACTATCAATACCCAGTCCCTGCCTTGTCCCCATATCCCTTGATTCCCCTATCCATCAATACCTATCTAGCTCCTTCTTGAAAGCATCCAGAGAATTGGCCTCCACCGTCTTCTGAGGCAGTGCATTCCACACCTCCACGACTCTCTGGGAGAAGAAGCTCTTCCTCAACTCTGTTTTAAATAACTGACCTCTTATTCTCAATCCATGCCCTCTGGTACTGGACTCTCCCAACATCTGGAACATATTTCCTGCCTCAATCCTATCAAATCCTTTAATGATCTTAAACGTTTCAATCAGATCCCCTCTCAATCTCCTCAGTTCCAGTGTGTACAAGCCAAATCACTCAAATCTCTCTGCGTAAGACAGCCCTGCCATCCCAGGAATCAACGCTGCACTTCCTTAATTGCCAGAATGTCCTTCCTTAAACCTGGAGACCAAAACTGTACACAATATTCCAGGTGTGGTCTCACCAGGGCCCTGTACAAATGCAAAAGGACATCCTTGCTCTTGTACTCAATTCCCCTTGTAATAAAGGCCAACATTCCATTTGCCCTCTTCACTGCCTGTTGCACTTGCTCATTCACCTTCATTGACAGATCAACTAGGACTCCTAGGTCACTTTGCATTTCTCCCTTACCTAACTCTACACCGTTCAGACAATACTCTGCCCTCTTGTTCCTGCTTCCAAAATGGATAACTTAAGATTTATTCACATTGGATGACATCTGCCAAGTATCTGCCCACTCACCCAGCCTATCCAAGTCTCCCTGTATTCTCCTAACGTCCTCTTCGCATGTCACACTGCCACCCAGTTTAGTATCATCAGCAAACTTGCTGATATAGTTTTCAATGCCCTCATCTAAATTCTTGACATAAATCGTAAGGAGCTGTGGTCCCAATACAGAGCCCTGTGGTACCCCACTAGTCACCTCCAGCCAGTCCGAGAAACACCCATTCACTGCTACCCTTTGCTTTCTATCTGCCAACCAGTTTTCTATCCATGTTGAAACCCTGCCCCCAATGCCATGAGCTCTGATTTTACTCACCAATCTCCTATGTGGCACCTTATCGAATGCCTTCTGAAAATCTAGGTACACTACATCCACTGGCTTACCCTCGTCCAACATCCTTGTTACACCCTCAAAAAACTCCAACAGATTAGTCAAGCATGATTTGCCCGTTTTCTCCTTCCCTCCCTTCTTGAAAAGAGATTGAAAGCAGAATGGGAAACCATTAGTTGGATGTTCAACGAAGCTGGGTCAGAAACCAGAGGTGGGTCTGCACAGGCAGAGTTTGAGGCTCTAGACGATGGTCCAGGTAAGAACGTGTGATGAGGAGAAGGGAATTAGCAGTGGGGCATGGTAACAATTGACAGAGTAGCAACATTTGGAATCTGATGACAGAGAAAATATTTTGTTTGTCTGACTGATCAGACAAACTGGTCGAGGAATATGTGTGTGTTGGGAATGGTTTTATCTATTGAGAGAGTTGTTTCTGCTTGTTTATCCTGTAATATTATATCCGGATGGTTATTGTGGATTGTCCTATCTGAAATAATGTATTGATTATCATATAATCTGTAAGATTTTGACTCTAAAACTGTATCAGGCTTCAATTTATGCTGCCTTTATGAAGTGATGGAGGACATTCATGTGTTTGTATTTCTAAGCAATATTTTTGTGAATGATATCTGCCACTTGTTTGTACCTTTGTAAGTAATCAGATTGAGTTAAACTCTTGCAGGATCCTGGAGTGCGTTGGACTGTGTCTGGTTTCTCTTGGCATTTTCTGCACTTACTGCCTTGTTTGTTCGTATTTCAAGTATTTCTCATTTTTTTTTCTCTCTTTCTTTTGTTAACAACATTGTCCTGTATTTCTGCAAGGAACCCGTCTGTTTCTGGGAAGAAGTCGCCAACTCTCAGTCAGGCGCTCGATGCTTCCTTGTCACCATCTAGTCTGCTCAGATTGTTGGGATGTCTCCCATGGAGGGTCATTCTCTTTCCGTTTGTTAATGTTTTCTTCCATAGTGATGACTCATTTTTCTGAGTTGGCCTCTCATTGAAGTTTTCTGGTCTGTATTTCTATTCACGATTGCATGTACACACATGGAGTGCTGTATCCTGTTCATTTTTGATGAAAATATATACTTAGAGGTTTTATCTGACTACTGTGTGATTTATTTTTATCATGTTCATTATTTCTCTTTCTCCTTATCTCCAAGGTAATGTTAATCGAAGTGCATTTGAGTGTAAATAGTCTTTTCTAATGTTTTCTAAAGTTCTTATTAAACTTTGTAAATTTATTGATTGAAACGAGACCAAGATATTTTTATCCAAAAAAGTCATTGTCAGTATTGGTGTAAGTGTTTATTGCCTTTGTTAAATTTGGAAACTATTGAAATCTGTTTGGCAGGTTGTTTTAAGCCTTGAACTAAATTTTGTCAAAAGTTTTCCCTATTCCGCATACTTTCTATTTACTTTGCGTGTTGCTATTCCAGATACGTGTGTATCTAGAGTCACGATGAAGGGTCTTGGCCCAAATTGTATTTTTGAGGTGGTGGAATACAGACTGGACAGAGGCTGAACAAGATGTTTAATATATATCATTGAGGTGATGGAATACAGACTGGACAGCGGTTGAACAAGATGGTTGATATATATCATTGAGGTGGTGGGATACAGACTGGACAGAGATTGAACAAGATGGTTGATATATATCATTGAGGTGGTGGGATACAGACTGGACAGTGGTTGAACAAGATGGTTGGTATATATGATTGAGGTGGTGGCATACAGATTATTCCAGATGGGCAGGGAATTGAGTTGACTATTATTTACATCCTTCATATACATGAGTAATAATCCTTACGTCTCCGTCTAAATATGTGTAAAGGGGGTTTCTTCTTTTTCTTTGTTACTGGTATGTTAATCAAAATGGCCTCTTTGTTTGTTAAAAGTAGGAATGCTTCTTTGTTGCAAGAGTGCTGGAAGCTTGTTTGGGTTCAAATTTACTGATACGGAGAATTGTATTCCTTTGTAAACCAATTGGGATTAATGTAGTTCTTTCTTCTGAGTCTGTAAGCTATTGTTGGCGGGCATTTTGGGGGACTTGTCACGAGGGAGTGAGGGAGAGAGGACGTGATGCTGCAAACTGGGTGAGGAACGGACCCCAAGCAGTGGGGGGGGGGAGGGGGTTCTGAGGCCAGGAGGTATCCCGAGGAGAGCAGATGAAGATAGGTGTGCTTGGTTGACCACTTCGGGTGGTCCTGAGCTGCGAGTCGAGGAGTTCGGAGGGGATGAAATGGTGGCCAGAAGACTTCAGTAATAGAGCTCCAACAGTCGTGCATGAAGTGGTTTGGACTTTGATAAGTTTGGCGTCTTTTCTTTATTTTCTTTTCCTTCATATATACTGTATCGTTATTAATCACTTAGTTATAGTAACCTTTATAAATTGTACTCACTTAATCGCATATGGTGTACTGTCTGTTTTTGGGCGAGGCGGGGACATCACACAGCATCCACACCGGCTGATTACCCAGTTTGGCGGGCCGAAGGCTGCTACCCCTGGACGAGAACGAGCTGAGCGAGCCTGAGGTGACCCACGGGGTTACATATGCAACGTACAAATAATAGTAATTTATAGTAAATAGTATGTACAGCAATATAACATTGAAATACTGTGGTGTCAGCATGAATTAATCAATCTGATGGCCCGGTGGAAGAAGCTGTTCCAGAGCCTGCTGGTCCTGGCTTTTATGCTGCGGTACCATTTCTCAGATGGTAGCAGCTAGAACAGTTTTTGTTTGGGGGTGACTCGGGTCCCCAGTGGCCTAAGGTGAAAGGGGTGCTGTTGTGCCTTTTCCACCACACAGCTGGTATGTACACACCACGTGAGATCCTCAGTGATGCTTACGCCAAGGAACTTAAAGCTATATACCCCGCTAAACCTAGATCCATTGATGTCAATAGGGGGTAGCCTGTCTCCATTACTCCTGTCATCCACAACCAGCTCCTTTCTTTTTGTGACATTAAGGGAGAGATTGTTTTGTTCACACCACTGTGTCAGGGTGATGACTTCTTCCTTGTTGACAGCCTCGTTGTTATTTGAAATCAGGTCAGTCAGTGTAGAGTCATCAGCAAATTTAATTAACAGATTTGTGGGTGGCAACACAGTCATTGGTGTACAGAGAGTAAAGGAGAGGGCGAAGGTAGACAGCCCTAAGTGGCACCTGTGTTGACGGTCGGAGTGGCAGAAGAGATGGAGCCCACTCTTACCACCTGCCGGTGATCTGACAGGAAGCCCAGGATCCAGCTACACAAGGCAGGGTGAAGGCCGAGGTCCCTGAGCTTCTTGTCGATACTTCACGCCTTCGTATGGCTACGGCTCTGCCCATGACTGCAAGGAACTGCAGAGAACTTTGGAGAGCAGAGAACATCAGAAAAACAAGCCTCCCCTCCATGGCCTCTTCCTACACTTACCCTCCCTTGGAGAACCAGGCCATGTACTCAAAGAACCTCATTACCTGGACATTTTTGCTGTAAAACCCTCTCCTCCATCGGGGAAGAGCCTTAAAGCGCATAACACACGGCTCAAGGACGGTTTCCTGTCTGTGTTTATAAGCCAAATGAATGATAAAATGGACGACCTCACAATGTAACTCGAAGTGACCCTGCACCATATGTCTATATGCACTGCACTTTCTCTGCAGCCATAATGCTTTGTTAGAGTTATTGTTCTGTTGTATATCAGCTCAATGTACTGTTGCAATGTATCGATCTGTGTGGGTGGTACGTCAGGCAAGATTTTCACTGCAGCTCAGTACGTGATGATAATAAACAAATTTCCCCATTTTAATTGTGTGGAAATATTAGACAGACTGAGCTTCTGCTCTGGAACTTCAGAGCGAAACTTAACTGAACTGTGTTCATTTCGGAGGAATGCAAATGATTGAAAAAGGCTTCAATCTCGCATTAAGATCTGAGGCAACGGGGACCACGTGACCGGTGTTGGGTCTCCCATACCAATTATCAGAATCAGGTTTGATATCAACGGCATATGTCCTGAAATTTGTTGTCTCTGCAGCAAAAGTACAACCTAATTCATCACTATAGATTTTAACAACTGCGAATTACAATAAGAATATACATAGTAAATTGTTAAATTATAGAAGCAGTGCAACAATATGAAAAATAATAAATGTAATGAACTGTTTCAATTCTGTGGAAATATTTGACTGACTTGGTTGTTGAACTTAATTGAACTGTGCACATCTATGAGAAGGTCAGGTGCATTGTGAAAGTTAAATTCTCACATAAGTAGGTAATATACCCGGAAATATTGTGTGTAGTCTGGCAGGGCACAACACTGGAATAAAACATACTTCCATGTTGCAGAAAAAAAACATACTGTCCACCCACAACGAGAGGACCTGACCAATCCGGATCTCACGAACTTGTCTGAACGGGTGAAACATTAAGTTACACGGACACGTAGAGCGGTGACCCGCAAATTCTGCAGATCTGCTGAAAAACGTGAACAGGAAAAGGGATCAGGTGACGGGTGGAGGGACTTCCACCTGAACCAGTGACTCTGCTCCTCGGCCCTCACACGCTGACCGACACATCCGCCGCATTGCCCACATTATTTTATATTTACACCAGATACATGTCTACTTTTCCACATCATATCTACACTGATCTCTTTCCCTCCACCCCTAGGTCACAAAGTCGCGGGCTCGATTCCCATCCCAGTCCGACACGTAATTCAAGCCCAAACAGGAAGTGTTCACGTTTCATTTAAACCAGTTCTGTGTTTATAATCACTAATTTCTATTCACATTCCTCCGGCTTCAGTGGACACGAACACTGAAACATCAAGTGAGAAACAGCAGGAGGTGGCCATTCGGCCCCTGTAACCATCAACAAGATGGCGGCTGCTCTCCCATCTTAACCACATGTTTCTGTCCGATCCTCATTTCCTCGATCCCTTCGGTCTCCAAACATCTGCCGATCTCTGTTTTACGCGAGGATGATCACTGAGTCTTCACCGCCCTCTGTGGTGGGGATTCATAGACATTCACCACACTTGGAGTGGAGACATTTCCCCTCATCTCAGTCCCGGTCAGACCACTTCTTTTTTCAGAGACTGGGATCCCTGGTTCAACCGGTAATGATGTTGTGAATTTCAATGTGTTCACTTCTCAGTTCTCGATTCTCTAAATGAAAGGGTTATCACATTTGATCTGTCTTCATGTGATAACCCCGCCACTCCAGGGATCAGTCAGGTGAATCTTCATTGCACTCTCTATAACAAATACTCTCTAAACACTTTGTTAATCCTCTATGGAATTCATTTCTATCATCTGCAGCCCCGTGTTGCCCCAACCACTCACCTCCCACCCCTGTCACTATTTCCTTCCCACCTCCCCCTCACCTGGATCCACCTCTCTCTCCCCAGCTCTTGCCCCATCCCCACCCTCACCTCTTTTCTCTGACTATTTCCCGTCCACTCTCAGTCCAGAGGGAGGGTCTCGGCCCGAAATGTTGACGGTCCATTTCCCTCCACAGATGCTGCCCGACCCACTGAGTTTCTCCGGCAGTTTGTTCTTCGGTCTGTATAACCCGTGTTAGTATGGGGAGCGGGATTTTACACCATATTCCAGGTACAATCTCAACAAAGCACAAATAATTGTCACTTTGCCCGGACCATTGGCCCCGCTTGCAGGGCAACAGTCTGCCAGTGTTTGCCCCCAATGTGGTGAATCTCTCTGCTCGACACCACCGTGGGCTCAGACATTTCCACAGATGAGCCCCTCCTGTCCCCACCGGGACAAACATCCTGTCCGGCCCCTCTCACACCATCTTCATTCTTTCAATAAAATCCCCCTCTCCCTCCCCGGGGAACCGGCATCGAACCGACGGGCCGAGCGGTCTCCTCCTACCTCTCAGCGATACATCAGACTCCGGCCGCGGGAGACGCTTCACAAACGCCCCAACTTCCCTCGGAGGGAAATGGAAATAAATCAGAAAGCGGACATTTACTTTGAGGTTTTCTCCGCTCTGAGGAGGAGGTCGGCGCCTGAGCGGGAGACGAACTCAGCGACGTAACGCCCGCTCCGCTTGTCCACCTCCGGGACTGGTTGTAACCGGTGATTGACATCGCTTCGCACCAATGGGAGTAGCGCAGGTCCTGAATCCGCTGCTGACAGCGGTGGGGGGGGGGGGAAAGAAGAGGCTGGTCACGTGATTATTAGCCCAGCAGTTAAATCGATAAAGCTCGAGCACAGCAGCGCGTGGGTGACGTAAGACACCGCGCACGTGAGGGCAGATCCCGGTGTGGGGAGCCCATGTGTGACGTCAGGCAAGTGGGGGGTGTCTGACGTCACCTGTGGCGGAGCGCTCGTATTTAAACGCACCAAAATGGGCGTTTCTTATTATTTCGGTCGGACAACAACATTAATCACGGGTTTCATCACTGGATCCAGTGCTGTGGGATGTAAAGTCCCCTGTTATGTGTCCGGCTGTGCCGTGTTGTTGGTGGAGTGGGCAGCGTGGTGTTTGTCTCGATTCGGGTCACAACACCAGAATTGCCAGCGGGGTCCACACACAGTGTATTAGTCAACAGAAAACCTCTCGTCCCTGCAGCCTTTGTCTCCTGCAAAACTCAACACCCTGACAGTGTGGACCATAGATACCCCTTCCTCTCAGAGTCAGGGAATCATTCAGACAGCTGATCGCTGAGAGGAATTATATTTATTGGTCATTAAAGTTCACACAGATTCGTTTGGACGGATTTGATGTGGAGTTCAGGGTGTCACAGTGAAAGGGCCGGACGGTCGAATCCTCTCCGTTGTCCAAACATCCTTCCAGGTGAGGCGACACTTGACCTGTGAATCTTCCGGGGTCGCCCGTTGTGTCCGCTGCTCCCGATGTGGCCGCCTCGACAGTGATGACACCGGCTCCTCCGCAGTTGTGCGGGGTAGGAGTATTTTTTTTTATCGGGGGTCGTTATTATTGTTCCTTATTGTCCGGAGAGGTGGTTTTTGAGGTTTGATGATTGGGATCCTGCTCTTCTTGATCCGGGGGGTGGGGTAGAAGTTTGATTTTTCTCTGCGAACGACTTTCTTGCTCTCTCTTTGTTTCGTGGTTCTATGGAGAAACAAAAACGCAGTGTTATTTATGGACACCTGCTTTAATAATAAACTAACCTTTGAACTATCCGCTCCGAGCGGGAGTTCCCGGTGTCCAAACATTTTCATTCCGATTCCCATTCCCGTTGCTACCCGGCCTGCTGTGTTCGGCCAGCATTTTGTTTGTGTTGCTTTGGGTTTCCAGGATCTGCAGACTTTGTCGCGTTTGTGATTTACCTCTCCGTTGTCCGTCCCGCTTCCGGCCACTTGTGGCGCTGCTGTGCGGGTCTCCGGCCGTCGGCGACGATATGCAGACATCCGGCCATTGGTGGCGCTGTGGAGGAACGCTGCTGAACGCATGCGCGGTGCCGAGTGCCGCTGTTTGGCGGTTCTCCGATTGGAGCAGGGGTGAGTAGGGAATGATCCCGGTGTTGTGCACCTCGGGGGCCGGTTGCATTGGGAAAGGGCCGGGCCCGAGCTCTGCTGGACGGCTGGAGCAGGGGTGCAGTGATAATTTTTTAGCTGCCAGAGCTGTAAGGGGGTGGGGGTGGTTTGGGGTTGGGGTGCGAGTGGTTTGGGGTTGGGGGGGGGGGGGGGGTCGGTAGGTTTGATTGATAAGTTCGTGGCCTAAGTTAGAAGGCCTGAAGTTATACAGCGCTCGGTACCTGCACGTGTAGTTCAACTCTTTGAGTGATTATGCAGAAAGTTTGAAGTTAATAACTTTTGTGGTATTTCTGTTTCAGATAATTGGAAATTGCTAAGTTTTGTAAAATTGAATCCTTCCACCTTAGGCCCCCTATTAATCACCCCTAATTTGTGACACCCAATTTGTGTACATGCTCATTTCATTTACTGGGCAACTTCCTTGTGCCATTCGTGTAATGAGCAGGTGCACAAATTGGGTGTGACATATATAGGGCTTCTTATAATGTCAAGCAGTAAACCAAGATGAAAGAAATATATGAATTCCAGAGCTCCACAGAAATATAGTGATAGCTAAGACATTAACAAGATTACAGCCTCTCACTACATTTCAGTGTATAACTGGTACAATTAAACATATAATACTTAATTTAATAACATGACAAAGCATTACACAGTTGCACTTAACTGATTATCATAGAATATAATTATCAAGCAAGTAAAATAACTTTGTTTCCTTAGAAGTCAAACGGTTGTAAGTGAGAAAAATGTACTTTAGGATTAGCGAGTAATCCACGGACCACCACAGATGTAGCCTTACTAATACGACTGAGTCAGAGCAGACGGCCGCAGCGCTTAGCAGTGTTCCTCAGAGGTATAAAAATAACAAAAATAAAGCAGTTCAGTTTTTATACTTTTAGCCCCTAAATTGGAACCAAGTAATCAAGTATGAAAAAATAACATCTGATGAACTATTGCTAAAGCCATGAATATTGCTGAATATTAGTCTCAAAAGATGTAGGTTGTCAACTCTGCTTCGTACTGTTTCTCTCGGAGAAGTGGTTGGATGGGAAGTGTACCTGTGAGTGTTGATTCTCACAATATCCTCACAGGTCAGGTGTTACATGGTGAGACCGATACAGACACTGTTTAGTCTTTAAATATATAAAAAGTTAAACAAGCTTGAATCTTTATTATTATCGCATCTATACGAATAGAAAAGATTGTATTTTGAAAGTCATAAATGTTAACGGGGAGCAGAGCAACCATTTGGGAGGTTTGGAAATGTGTTTTGTCTCGTCATTGCCTCACTAAATTATTCTCCTTCCTATCATCGCAATGAGAAAAAGAGCCTCTTTCCAATCAGCTGCAGTTGGTGGAGCGAGGCCAAGGGGTTGATCTGCTGTTAATGATATAATAGTTGAAATGATGTAAAACTAGCTTAAAGCCTGGAAATGTCTTTTTTTCCATTTGGCTTGGAAAACAAAACTAAATTTATCCAGGTGTAGAAGAGGATTTTGGATGATTAGCATGTGTATTTGATCAAAATCAGACGGAAGATAAGCAAGTAGTGAATTTTTCTTTCATTGTTTTCAACTTTTAAACTTGGGTTTCCATGTTCATTCCTTGCTGAATATAGCTCCTTCCTGGTATCCAATGGTACCCATTGGAAAGAGCAGAAGAATGCTCACACTTGTGTACAGGGATTTCCGAGCTTCCTAGGACAATGGGTCGAGGGAGAAGGAATTTCACAAATACCTAAATAAAAAACAGTCACAGCTCCAGGATTTCACGAAAAATGATCAAATATTCTAATGTTATTAGTGGTATTTTTCCCCATCAGCCAACACCCCCTCTTCCCAACCCCCGCTTCCGTAAAATTCCCTCTATTTAATATGTGGCCGTTGTTAAATTCCGCGCTTGTTTATTTTGACTTTTTTACAGAGGTGTCGGAGCGGCTCTCCGGTGAGCTCTGGTAGCACTGCACCCCTGAATGTATGAGATAGTACAGGGTATGAGATAAAACCCTGAGCAGTGTCAATGATCAGAGGGATCTTAGACTCCAAGTTCATCATTTCCTGAAACAGACTACACAGATTGATCGGGTGGTTAAGAAGGCAAATGGCGTGGTTACCTTTATTATTTGAAGCACTGAATTCAAAAGTCGTGAAGTTGTGTTGCAGCTTTAAAAAACTAGTTAGACCACATCTGGAGTGTTCCAGATAGTTCTGGTTGCCCCCATTCTCGGAAGGATGTCGGTGCTTTGGAGAGGGTGCAGAAGAGGTTTACCAGGACACTGCCTGGATTAGAGGGCATGAGCTGTAACGAGAGGTTGGACAAACTTGTGTTGTTTTCTCCAGAGCGGTGCAGGCTGGGGTGAGACTGGATGGACGTTTATCAGATTACGAGAGGAATGGATAGAGTGGACAGAGGGTATGTTTTACCTGGGGTTTGAAATGTCTGACACATTTAAGGTGAGAGGAGATGTGAGGGGCGTCTGTTTATTTCCACAGAGTGCTGGGAAGCTGGAGACTATGCCTGGGGTGTCAGACCCCACCGGTCACGAGATCCCATTTGCCCCTCCCATTTAACTGGAGATGTAACGATCTCTTTGTGCATGTTCAGATGGGTGGTCACGCATCCTCCATGTTGTGTTGGGAAATCTGATGTTGGCCACTGAGTCCTGTTAACTTCTCCCGAACTTGCCTCGCTTCCTGAGGCTCCTCACATTTGTCCTGGAGCTTTATGCCTGTTGTGTCTTCTCCCGGATTGGGGTGGGTGAGGAAAGAGAACAACCCAGGTTATGGGGATCTTTGATTTCACTGCCTGCTTTACCGAGGGACCGTGAAGTCTCGGGGGGAGAATGGTTTCTGTGATGTGCTGATCTGAATCCAAAGGTCTTACCAGTTCCTCACAGTCACGGGCAGGGCAGTTACCGTGCAAAGCGTGAAGTTTCCGGATGGGAACCTTTCTATGGTGTGTTGATAAAAATCTTGTGAGTGTCAAAGTATATCTTGCAAAGTCTTGTTGTTTTTGCTAATTCTGTCATTTTAGAATCTTTTGTACGATAGTATGTACTATTCATTCAGTACCTATGTGTTGCTGGAGGACCATCAGTGATCGTCCTTGATCCCTTCTCCCACCTTGTTCCATCTGTTCATCTTGTTCAACCTCTGTCCAGTCTCCTCACAACCCCCAACCCCGTTTCAGTGATGTACACCAACCATCTGGGTCAACCTCAGTCCGCCTTGTATCCCACCTCCTCAATGTTATATATCAGCAATCTTTCCTCCAACCCTTGTCTTCATTGTGAAGTGTTCTTTTGTACCTTTGGCCTCGCTGAGTCATTTCCAGAATCGGTTATTGTTAGCTGGAATGTCGGAGGGTCATCAGGTCCCAGTTCTGTTGTGCATTGGTGTGGAGGTGCTCGTTTATGAACAGTGACGGGCTGACGCACTGCAGCATTTTACTGGCAGCAAAGAGTACTGGGAGAGTTGGTGCTTGGGCTCTAATCTTTTGATTGGCATTCCAGGCAAATGGAACTGCTGGTGTTTTAGCTTTGACTTTGGTTAGTGCTTCTACAGACGGGGCTGGATGCTCGACCTGCAATGAAGCAGAAATTTCGAGCAGCTGGACATTGGTTGTGGGGAAATCCCGGATTGCACTACCCAGTGTGAGATGTGGGGACAAAGTGTGAGACTCTCAGGGTCGGTGAGTGGCAGATTCAGCTGTGTGAGTCTGTGGGGTTGGGTCCTGGGAGATCATGGTTTTTGATCCAGGTAAAGTGGACCCAGGGATCGAGCTGTTTGGGCTTGTGAGGTGTTGATCGAGTATTTCTGGTCTGGGATCAGCTGTTTGTTTCTGGAGTTCCTTTGGAAGCAATGACTGACAATCTGAGGAGAGGATGAGTTCCCATTCCATCCTCACAGGGAGAGGCTGTGAGTAAATGGGTTGTTCCGTGTTTACAACAGTAGAAATAGACCCAGAGATTAGTGTTCAAACTGTGTTTGGAAATCCCCCCCCCCATCCTCCCTCACTGTCAATCAGGCAGCTGTGCTGGAGATCTGCACTAAAAACTGAAAATGTTTGAAGTCATTCTGATGAAATGTTATTAATTGAATTGTATTGTAAGCTGTTCCTTACCTGCTGAGTGTTTCTGGTATTTATGACAGAAATTAATATATTCATGATTGCTAAGTAGCTTCAGGGTTACAGGAGGAAGGCAGGAATATGTTGTTGGAATGAAAATCAGCCGTGGTTGAATGGTGGGCAGACCAGATGGATCGAATCACATTATTCTGTTCCTGTGTCTTGTGTCTTACCATGACTGAATGATGGCTCCTTCTTATCCCATATCATTCTGTGACATGTGAGGGACAATAAAAGATTGTTCACTGAGATCATTATATTTACCTTCAATGTTTAAATTTCAGTGAGTTTTGTTCCTAGTAACATTAAGCAGAAATGTTTGGTCCTCCTTTGTAATGTTAATGTGCTTCATTATCTTACATGTTAAAGTTAGACCTGCAGTGAGAGATTTATTGGAAGAAAAACCACGACTGAAGTCGAGGGAACAGCAACAAGTGAACCAGCCCGAGGATTGAGAGCACCGACTGGAGAGAACCCATCTGACTCGGAGATTCCAGTGATTCAGTCAGGAGAAAGTTTGGTGAGTCTCATTTATTCAAACACTGGTCCTTTAGACATTACGTACCTGCACAAAGGAAGGTAGGAAATAGTTGGGAGTGAGACAGAATGTGCCCAGAAGAACCAGTTATGCCAGTACCAGTCAGACCCAGTTGTGAAGAAGCCCCCCCCCCCAATGTTCCCTTTAAACTTTTCGCCCTTCACCCTTAACCCATGTCTTCTGTTCTTTTTCTCCCCTAGCCTCAGTGGAAAAAGCCTGCTTGCATTCACTCTATCTAGACCCATCATAATTTTATATACCTCTATCAAGTCTCTGCTCATTCTTCTACACTCCAAGGAATAAAGTCCTAAATTATTCAACCTTTCTCTGTAACTCAGTTCCTCAAGTCCCGGCAACATCCTTGTAAACCTTCTCTGCACTATTTCAACCTTATTAATATCCTTCCTGTAATTTAGTGACTAAAACTGCACACAATACTCCAAATTCACCCTCACCAATGCCTTATACAGCCTCACCATAACATTCCAACTCGTATACTCAAAACTTTGATTCATAAAGGCCAATGTACCAAAAACTCTCTTTACTACCCTATCTACCCGTAACGCCACTTTTGGGGAATTTTGTATCTGTATTCAAAGATCCATCTGTTCTACTGCACTCCTCAGTGCCCTACCATTTACCTTGTATGTTCTACCTTAGTTTTTCCTTCCAAAGTGCAATACCTCACACTTGCCTGTATTAAACTCCTTCTGCCATTTTTCTGCCCATTTTTCTAGCTGGTCCAGTTCCCTCTGCAAGCTTTGAAAACCTTCCTCACTGTCCACTACACCTCCAATTTTTGTATCATCAGCAAATTTGCTGATCCAATTTACCAAATTATTATCCAGATCATTGATATAGATGACAAATAACAATGGACGCAGCACTGATCCCTGTGGCACACCACTAGTCACAGGCCTCCACTCAGAAAAGCAATCTTCCACTACCACTCTCTGGCTTCTTCCATTATTCCATGTCTAACCCAATTTACTACCTCTCCATGTATACCTAGCAACTGAATCTTCCTAAATAACCTCCCATGCAGGACCTTGTCAAAGTCCTTACTGAAGTCCATGTAGACAACATCCACTGCCTTGCCTTCATCTATTTTCCTGTAACCTCCTTGAAACACTCTAATAGATTTGTTAATCATGACCTACCACACACAAAGCCATGTTGACTCGCCCTAATAAATCCCTGTCTGTCTATATACTTGTAGATCCTATCGCTTAGTACCACTTCCAATAATTTACCCACGACCGACGTCAAAGTTACCCTATACTTTCCTGAATTACTTTTAGAGTCTTTTTTACCCAACAGAACAACATGAGCTATCCTCAAATTCTCTAGCACCTCACCCGCAGATAACAACATTTAAATATACCTGCCATGACCCCTGCAATTTCAACACTGGTCTCCTTCAAAGTCCGAGGGAATACCCTGTCAGGTCCTGGGGATTTATCTACTCTGACTTGCCTCTAGATAGCAAGCACCTCCTCTTCTTCTTTCTGTATAGATTCCATGACCTTAATTCTTGTTTGCCTTACTTCCATTGACTTCATGCCAATTTCCTTAGTAAATACAGGAGCAAAAAAATACATTTAAGATCCCCCCAATTTCTTTTGGTTCCATTCATAGGTGACCACTCTGATCTTCAAGAGGACCAATTTTGCCAGTCTCCCTCGGTGCTGGAGGCCTGTTTCGTCCAAGGAGCCCTAGGCTCTTTGGCTTGAACCCAGGGCAAACCCTGACGGTGGTATAGGGAACCTCCAGTCACCAAAAGAAATCTGGAACTTTGGCCAGAAATGCAATGCCGTCTCTTCCTTTAACCTCTCCAATCACCGTGACTGGGAACTTCTGTCCCTCGAGGGGTTTCCTCAGTTGAGCATAGGGTCATAGCACAGAGTCACATGAGAGCTGGCCACTGGCAGAAGGGGTTCAAATGTACTGGAGTCCAGATAAAGAGCCCACCACTGGGTGGTCAGAGGAAGCTATCAGTTGTTCGCAGTTCCAGCATGATATCCTTGTCCGTGTATAGAATCTCGACTTCCAACGGACAGAGCAAGTCTCTCCCTACGAGATTACACCCCCGTCTGGTGGTGACTGTAAACGAAACCTCACACTGGCTCCCCTGGAATTCCACCTGCAGTGGCTGGGTACGTGAATACGTACGTTCCGTGCCTTTCGAACCCAGACAGAGTGATTGTAGCGTCTGATAGCTGGAATCCTTTTTCCGATACTATTTCCTGATCGAGAGTGGTTTTCGTTGCCCAATATCAATCATAACCGGAATTGAAATTCCAGCACCTGTCAATATTACATTGGGCTCTTCCTGAGGGATGATACTCACAGTAGGAAGCATCTTTGCTTGTCAATTTCTAAACGGGTTGTTGTCCCCACCTGTCCCTTGGTACGTTTTTGATCCTATTTCTGATCCCAATATATAGCCCGCTCGCATCCTTCTTCCCGCTGAACATGTTCACTTTAAATATTAGTTCATTTTGGGGTTGATCAGGAATCGAAATCAGGTTCCAATAATATGTCAAAGCTCATCACATTCAATTTCGGTCATTGTCAGGCCAATTCATATTATCTGTTTTAATTATGTTGGCTAACTTAGTTGGTAAGTTTTGGAGCAGTAGGGCATTAAACTGGGGGTACAGATTCCCATTATTAAAAGGCTTGGTCTCCTGTGAAAGTGCCATAGCAGGCCACAAATCACTCCCAATAGTCTGGTCCTGATTCCCCAGGCTTACGTTTGCATTCAAGTACTTTAGTGATGTTTACAGGTTGCTGGAGAGCCCTTTCCAAGGCTTGAATAATCTGGTCTGTCCGTTCATTCTCATTATGGTTTCCTGCCTGTAACTCCTGATAGGTTTGGTATCGCAATTCTGCCTTCCATTTCCACCCCTCATCAGCTGAGAGAATCATGCTGCAGAGACCGAATAAATCTTGCGGAGTCGCATTAGACATTTGTATAGTACTGTGGACACACTGAGTAAACTGTGCTGGTTTTTCTTTTCTATCTGGGGCCTGATTCATGATCATTATCGTTTCTTGAGGCTTCCAGGGTGCATACACAGGAATCACCATAAGACAGTCGACCATTCAGTACATTGAGTCTGCTCCGCCATTTCAACATGAGCTGATTCAATCTCCCCTTGAGTCCCATTCCACCGCCTTCTCAGCATAACCTTTGATGCCCTGACTACTTAGATGCCTATCAATCTCTGCCTTAAATACACCCAATGACTTGGCCTGCACTGCCGCTGGTGGCAACAAATTCCACAGATTCATCACCCTCTGGCTGAAAAAAATGTTTTCGCATCTCCGTACTGCATGGGCGCCCTGCAATCCTCAAGTCATGTCCTCTCGTACTGGACTCCCCCACCATGGGAAACAACTTTGCCACATCCACTCTGTCCATGTCTTTCAACATTCAAAATGTTTCTGTGATGTCCCCCCCCCCCCATTCTTCTAAACACCAATGAGTACAGTCCAAGAGCGGTCAAACGTTCCTCATATGTTAACCCTCTCATTCCTGGAATCATTCTAGTGTATCTTCTCTGTACCCTCTCCAATGTCAGCACATCCTTTCTTAAATAAGGAGCCCAAAACTGCACACAAGTGACATCTTACCAGTGCCTTATAGAGCCTCAACATCACATCCCTGCTCCTATACTCTATATTCCTCTAGAAATGAATGCCAACATTGCATTTGCCTTCTTCACCACCAACTCAGTGTGGAGGTTAACCTTAAGGATATCCTTCACAAGGACTCCCAAGTGCCGTTGCATCTCAGAACTCTGAATTTTCTCCCCATTTAAATAATAGTCTGCCCATTTATTTCTTCTACCAAAGTGCATGACCATACACTTTCTGACAGTGTAATTCAATTGCCACTTCTTTGCCCATTCCCCCAATCTATCCAAGGCTCTCTGCAGACTCTCTGTTTCCTCAGTACTACGAGCACCTCCACCTATCTTTGTATCATCAGCAAACTTAGCCACAAAGCCATCTATTCCATAATCCAAATCGTTGATACACAACGTAAAAAGAAACGGACCCCTGTGGAACACCACTGGTAACCGGCAGCCAACCAGCATGGGATGCCTTTATAAAACAACACACACAAAATGCTGGTGGAACACAGCAGGCCAAGCAGCATCTATAAGGAGAAGCACTGTCCACGTTTTGGGCCGAGACCCTTCGTCAGGACTCAATGGGAATGCCTTTATTTCCACATTCTGTTTCCCGCCAATCAACCAACGCTCTATCCACGTATGTAACTTTCCTGTAATTCCATGGACTCTTATCTTGTTTAGCAGCCTCATGTGGCACCTTGTCAAAGGCCTTCTGAAAATCCAAATACACAACATCCACTGCGTCTCCCTTGTCTAGCCTACTTGTGATTCCCTCAAAAAATTACACTAGGTTTGTCAGGCAGGATTTTCCTTTAAGGAAACCATGCTGAGTTCAGCCTATCTTGTCATATGCCTCCAGGTACTCCGTAACCTCATCCTTGACAATTGACTCCAACAACTTCCGAACCACCGCTGTCAAGATAACAGGTCTATAATTTCCTTTTTCTCCCTTGCCCCTTTCTTAAGTAGCAGTGTGACATTTGCAGTCTTCCAGTCCTCCGGAACCATGCCAGAGTCTATCGACTTTTGAAAGATCATTGCTAATGCCTCCGCAATCTCCACTGCTACCTCCTACAGAACACGAGGGTGCATTCCATCTGGTCCAGGAGATTTATCTACCCTTAGACTATTCAGCTTCCTGAGTACTTACTCTGTCGTAATTGTGACTGCGCACATTTCTCTTCCCTGACACCCTTGAATGTCCGGTATATTTCTGATGTCTTCCTCAGTGAAGACTGATGCATAATACTCGTTCAGTTCCTCCGCCATCTCCTTATCTCCCATTACAATTTGCCAGCATCATTTTTTATCAGTCCTATATCTATTCACAAAGCCTTTTACTCTTTATATACTTGAGAAAGCTTTTAGTATCATCTTTGATATTATTTGCTCGCTTCCTTTCATAGTTCATCTTTTCCCTCTAAATGACCTTCTTAGTTTCCTTCTGTAAGCTTTTAAAAACTTCACAATCCCCTGTCTTCCCACTAATTTTTGCTTCCTTCTATGCCCTCTGCTTTACTTTAACTTTGGCTTTGACTTCTCTTGTCAGCCACGGTTGCATCCTTTTTCCATTCGAAAATTTCTTCTTTGGAATATATCTGTCCTGCACCTTCCTCACTTCTCACATAACTCCAGCCACTGCTGCTCTGCCGTCCTTCCTGCTAGTGTCCCTTTCCAGTCAACCTTGGCCAGTTCCTCTCTCATGCCACTGTAATTTCCTTTACTCCACTGAAATACCGACACATCGGATTTCAGCTTCTCTTTCTCAAATTTCACAGGAACGCAGTCATGTTGTGATCACTGCCTCCCAAGGGTTCCTTCACTTCCATCTCTCTAATTACCTCTGTTTCATCACACAATACCCAATCCAGTACAGCTGATCCCCTAGTGGGCTCAACAATAAGCTGTTCTAAAAATCAGTCTCAGAGACATTCTACAAATTCTCTCTCTTGAGATCCAGTGCTGACCTGATTTTCCCAATCCACTCGCAAGTTAATATCCCCCAAAATTGGAATTCCTTGGAATGTAGAAGATTGAGGGGAGATTTGACAGAGACGTACCAAAATCATGAGGGTTATAGATGGGGAAAATGCAAGCTGGCTTTTTCCACTGAGATTGGGTGGGACTACAACCAGAGGCCATGGGTTAAGGGTGAAAGGTGAAATGTTAAGGGAAACATGAGGGGAAACTTCTTCCACTGACGGTCATCCGGGTGTGGAATGAGCAGAAAACCCAGCTGGACCATGCGAGGTCAGTTTCAACTTCTAAGAGGGTTGTATAGGCACCTGGATGGCAGGGGTACAGGAGCAGACAGTTTAAATAGTTCAACACAAACTAGATGGGCCAAAGGGCCTGATTCTGTGTTGTGCTTTTCTATGACTGTGACAAGAACTTTTAACAGCTGTGCGGACCAACCATTCATCTGGGCAGGAAACGTTTACATGGCTTCAAAACTGTGGCACTTCACATTGACAATAGATAAAAGAAAATCCCAGCTGCACGTCAACAAAGGGTATTTGTGTGAGAGTGTTCAGTTACTTTGCGGACAGGCACTCTTGCAGCTCAGTGGAAACAGAGAATAATACCAATGGAGAGAGTCAAACTGAGCCAGGTCACAGACTGGTGACGGCAGAAATGCCCGATTCTTATAGACACAGGAAGATCATCAGAGAATTTGATGGTCGTTCCAGATACCTGCACTGTGCCCAGCTGGAAGATGACTTCTCTCTCCAACTTGGGTTGAACCTCACTGTAACAATGTGATGCCAGATCACACCTTGACACCTCAAGTAATCTCGTCTGACATATTGTCCTTCACCCATTGATGTACTATAAATCTTTTTCAGGTTAAAAACAACAAGGAAATTATCTACGGGGAGGTCAAACACAACACGCTGTTTTGTTGTCTATGTCCAGATATTTAAGAAGTGGAACAAGGGATTTACTCGATCATCATTCCTACTCAGGCTGTGGGGAGTGATTCACTCGATCATTATTCCTATTCAGACTGTGGGAGAGATTCATCGATCATCTGACCGACTGACATGCTGTCAATTTACACGGGGGGAATCCATTTATCTGCTCAGTCATCCACTCTAATGGCTCACCAGCGAGTTCACACCGGGGTGTGGCCATTCACCTGCTCAGACTGTGGGAAGGGATTCATGTTGTCAGCTCACCTACTGAGTCATCAGTCAGTTCACACGGGTGAGAGGCCATTCACCTGCTCTGACTGTGGGAAAGGATTCACTTTGTCATCTAATCTTAAGCTACATCAGCGAGTTCACTCTGGGGAGAGGCCGTTCACCTGCTCAGACTGTGGGAAGGGATTGGCGTTGTCTTCCCACCTACTGAGACATCAGTTAGTACACACTGGTGAGAGGCCATTCACCTGCTCAGAATGTGGGAAAAGATTCACTTCGTCATCTCAACTTAAGGTACATCAGCGAGTTCACACTGGTGAGAGGCCATTCACCTGCTCAGACTGTGGGAAAGGATTCACTCAGTCATCCCACCTTCAAGCACATCAGCGAGTTCACACTGGGGAGAGGTCGTTCAACTGCTCAGAGTGTGGGAAGGGATTCGCGTTGTCATCTCACCTACTGAGACATCAGTTAGTTCACACTGGTGAGAGGCCATTCACCTGCTCAGAATGTGGGAAAAGATTCACTTTGTCATCTCAACTTAAGGTACATCAGCGAGTTCACACTGGTGAGAGGCCGTTCACCTGCTCGGACTGTGGAAAAGGATTCACTCAGTCATCCCACCTAGAAGCACATCAGCGAGTTCACACTGGGGAGAGGCCATTCACCTGCTTAGACTGTGGGAAGGCATTCACACAGTTTGCTACCCTACAAGCACACCGGTCAGTTCACACTGGGGAGAGGCCGTTCACCTGCTCAGACTGTGGGAAAGGATTCACTTCGTCATATAAACTTAAGGTGCATCAGCGAGTTCACACTGGGGAGAAGCCATTCTCCTGCTTAGACAGTGGGAAGGGATTTGCGTTGTCATCTCACCTACTGAGACATCAGTTAGTACACACTGGTGAGAGGCCGTTCACCTGCTCAGACTGTGGGAAAGGATTCACTCAGTCATCCCAACTACAAGCACATCAGCGAGTTCACACTGGGGAGAGGCCATTCACCTGCTCAGACTGTGGGAAAGGATTCACTTCATCATATAAACTTAAGGTACATCAGCGAGTTCACATGGGGGAGAGGCCGTTCACCTGCTCGGACTGTGGGAAAAGATTCACTTCGTCATCTCAACTGGAGATTCATCAGCAAGTTCACACTGGGGAGAGGCCGTTCACCTGCTCAGACTGTGGGAAAGGATTCACTCAGTCATCCCAACTACAAGCACATCAGCGAGTTCACACTGGGGAGAGGCCGTTCACCTGCTCAGACTGTGGGAAAGGATTCACTCAGTCATCCCACCTGCGAGCACATCAGCGAGTTCACACTGGTGAGAAGCCGTTCACCTGCTCGGACTGTGGGAAGGGATTCACTCAGTCATCCCACCTGCGAGCTCATCAGCGAGTTCACACTGGGGAGAAGCCGTTCACCTGCTTAGACTGTGGGAAGGGATTTGCGTTGTCATCTCACCTACTGAGACATCAGTTAGTACACACTGGTGAGAGGCCGTTCACCTGCTCAGAATGTGGGAAAAGATTCACTTTGTCATCTCAACTTAAGGTACATCAGCGAGTTCACACTGGGGAGAGGCCATTCACCTGCTCAGACAATGGAAAAGGATTCACTCAGTCATCCCACCTGCGAGCACACTACTCAGTTCACACCGGGGAGACTCTAGACACCTGCTCGGACTTTGGGAAGAGATTCTCTCAGTCAAATCAACCAAATGTGCATCATTGAGTTCTCACTGGAGAGACCGTTCACTGGATGTGTGTCCATCACCGTTGCTGAATGCAATTTCGAGACTGACTGTCGGTGCTGAACTCTGCAATCATTGCTGCTGCTCACCACACCCAGTTCTGCACCCTGGTCAATGGGCATGGGAGGAGTTTCTTCTGCTGCACATTTACCTTTAATAGGACTGGAGTTTAATATTTTGCATCTGTGACAAATAAATCAGTTCTATTTTAAACTCTGTCTCTGGTACTTAGTGAAATTATAACACACATAGTGCACAGTAGAGAGTCAACTCAGGCCGCCTGGACTTTGCTGAGATTCAATTCCACGATAGTCCTTTTAAATCATCCCCTGTTATTCACCTCTCACTCTCCCTGTGGTGATGGGTTCCAAATAGTCACCACTCTGTGGGTGAAGAGGTTTCCCTTGAATTCTCTGTGGACTGAATAAGTTGAGCTGACTGCAGTTCTGTCTGAGATGTTCTTCGCCCCTCAGATCTCTGGATGAGGAAGAATGACATTGGTAGTTAACCTCAATAATCACGACTCATTTCCATTTTATGAGTCATTTTTCCTACTAACAAAGGATAGTTGAAAACACCAGTGTCGTTTAAAGACTGGAATTAGAATCGGAAACCATCAGTTGGATGTTCAAAGAATCATGGTCAGAAGCCAGAGGCAGGTCTGCACAGAGTAGAGTTTGTGGCTCTGGAAGATGGTTGGGGTAAGAACGTATTATGAGAAGGGAATCAGCAGCAGGAAGTGGAAACAAATAACAAATAGGAACATTTTGAAGCTGATTGACAGAAAATAATTGGGTTGTCTGACTGATGACAGAAACAATACCTGTTGTGAGGTGCTCCATTGGTCGAGGGAGATGTGGGTGTTGGGAATGGTTATATCTATTGAGGGAGTTAGTCCTGCTTGTTCATCCTGTAATATAATTTCTGGATGGTTATTATATAACCATATAATAATTACAGCACGGAAACAGGCCATCTCGGCCCTTCTAGTCCGTGCTGAAAGCTTACTCTCACCTAATCCCACCGACCTGCACTCAGCCCATAACCCTCCATTCCTTTCCCGTCCATGTACCTATCCATTTTTTAAAAAATATCGAACCTGCTTCTACCACTTCTACTGGAAGCTCCTCCACACAGCTACCACTCTCTAAGTAAAGAAGTTCCCACTTGTGTTACCTCTAAACTTTTGCCCCCTAACTCTCAAATCATGTCCTCTTGTTTGAATCTCCCCGACTCTCAATGGAAAAAGTCTATCCGCATCAACTTCATCTATCTCCGTCATATTTTTAAATACCTCTATCAAGTCCCCACTCAAACTTCTATGCTTCAAAGAATAAAGACCTAACTTGTTCAACCTTTCTCTGTAACTTAGGTGCTGCAACCCACGTAACATTCTGGTAAATTTTCTCTGTACTCTATTATATTGACACCTTTCCTATAATTCGGTGAACAGAACTGTACACAGTACTCTGAATTCGGCTTGAACAATGCCTTGTATATTTTTAACATTACATCCCAACTGCTATACTCAATGCTCTGATTTATAAAGGCCAGCATACCAAAATCTTTCTTCACAACCCTATCCACATGAGATTTCACCTTCAGGGGACTATTCACCATCATTCTATTATCTATGCCCCACAGATCACTCTGTTCTACTGCATTCTTCAATGTCTTACTGTTTACTATGTATGTCCTATTTTGATTAGACCTACCAAAATGTTGCACCTCACACATCAGCATTAACCTCCATCTGACATCTTTCTGTCCACTCTTCTAACTGGCTTAATTCTCTCTGCAAGCTTTAAAAACCTGCTTCATTATCCACAACGCCACCTATCTTAGTATCATCTGCATACTTTCTAATCCAATTTACCGCCCCATCATCCAGATCATTAATGTATATAACAAACAACATTAGACCCAGTACAGATCCCAGAGGCACACCACTAGTCACCGGCCTCTAACCGGACAAACAGTTATCCACCATTACTCTCCCATCTAGCCACTGATAAATCCATTTTACTACTTCAAAATTAATACCTAACGATTGAACCTTCCTAACTAACCTTCCATGTGGAATCATGTCAAAGGCCTTACTGAAGTCCATATAGACAACATCCACTGCTTTATCCTTGTCAACTTTCCTAGTAACCACTTCAAAAAGTTCAATATGTTTTATCAAACATGACCTTCCACACACAAATCCATGTTGACTGTTCCTAAACAGACCCTGTCTAATCAGATAGTTATATATACCATATCTAAGAATATTTTCCATTAATTTACCCACCACTGATGTCAAACTTACAGGCCCATCATTGCTAGGTTTACTCTGAGATACCTTTTTAAACAATAGAACAACAATACGCCAATTCTCTGGCACCATCCCCCTTTCAAATGACATTAGGAATATTTTTGTCAGAGTCCCTGCTATTTCTACACTAACTTCCCTCAAGGTTCTAGGAAATATCCTATCAGGACCGGAGACTTGTCCACTTTTATATTCTTTAAAAGCTTTAGTACTTCCTCTTCGTTAATCATCTTAGTTTCCATAACTACCCTACTTGTTTCCCTTACCTTACACAATTCAATATAATTCTCCTAAGTGAATACTGATGAAAATAAAATTTTCAAAACCTCCCCCACTCCTTTTGGCTACACACATAGCTGTCCACTCTGATTCTCTAAGGGACCAATTTTATCCCTCATTATCCTTTTGCTATTAACTTAACTGTAGAAACCCTCTGGATTCATTTTCACCTTACTTGCCAAAGCAGCCTCATATCCTCTTTTAGCTTTTCTAATTTATTTTTACATTTTTACATTCTTTATATTAGATTCTTTTTACATTCTTCATATTCCCCGAGCACCACAATTGCTCCATGCTGCCTATATTTATTATAGATCTCTCTCATTTTCCAAACCAAGTGTAAAGGGGGTTTCTTCTTTGTTCTTTGTTACTGTTGGGAAAGGGTTTCTTTTTGTTAACTAGCAGGAATGCTCATTTACTGATACCGAGAATGGTATTCCTTTGTAAACCAAATGGGGATTAATGTTCTTTCTTCTGAGTCTGTAAGCTTTTGTTGACGGGCTTTTGGGCAGATCGGCGCGAGGGGGTCGAGAGAGAGGACGCAATGCTCTAAGCTGGGCGAGGATCGGACCCCAAAGGGGGGTCCGAGGCCGGGAGATTCTTCGAGGAGGGGTGGGATGAAGCTAGATGTGCTTGGTTGACCACTCGGAGGGTCCTGAGCTGTTTGGAGAGTCGAGGAGTTCGGAGGGTCCTGAGCTGCAAGTCGAGGAGTTCGGAGGGGATCGAATAATCGCATATGGTGTACTGTCTGTTTTTGGGTGAGGCGGGGACATCACACAGCATCCACACCAGCTGATTACCCAGTTTGGCGGGGCCGAAGGCTGCACCCCCTAGACGAGATCGAGCTGAGCGAGCCTGAGGCGACCCAGTGGGTTACATTGTGGAGTGCTCGTCCGGGGTTGATTTCTGTGGAAGCTGTGTGATCACCCTCTTTAAATTGTGTCTGCGGCGAAGAGCTGGTGTGCCTTTGTGGGTGTGTGATTGCTGGTTATCGCTGCGTGTGTGTTGCTGTTGGTAGCCTCGAGGTCGTTGTTCGAGGTCCGACTAGTGCTGACGAAATGGTGATGGGACCATGGGTTGTCCGTACTGTTTGGAGAGTGAGGAGTGACAGGTTGGGATGTTTCAGCAGTGGTGGGCTCCGCCCGGTTATTGGAATAATGTTCAGCCCTAAAGGGGCGGAAGCGTGGGCGGAGCGGACCCCTCAGTTGTCGGGTGAGTGGCAGTGCTTGGCTGAGGAAAAGCGACAGGGACGGGCTGGTGACTTTGTTAGAACTGTCAGGCGCAATTACCTCGAAGTGACCGCTGCCATTTCTGGGTAAGTGTGGGAAAATGCGTGTGGTTCGACTGGAAGTCAAATGCCGCAGTTGGGGGGCTTATTATATCTGTGGCAGGAGATTGCTGGGAAGTTTTTAGGGTATCCCTTTTTGCCTAGGGGGGCAGATAAATTGCTTGTGGTGCCAAGCGGATCTGTCAAGGGGATCAGTTGTTCCGTTGATTCGAGAGGTGTCGGGAAACTTAGAGGAGGCCCAGTGGGGGAACGGCTTGGGGTCTCTGGGGGAGCACGTTCCCAGCAATGTACCAAGGAACTCCCGAAAGGAGCAGACTCTATTCCTGAAGGCTTAGAGGGGCCATGCGCACAGCTGTTGTTACGGATGGATGGAAGTCAAGTTAAAGCCATCCTCGGCACCGGAGCGCCGGTTAAGTTGCTGTACAGTTTGTTTCATAACCGTTATTGGAAGCATTTACCCTTGGCGACATTGAGGACACTGGAGATTCGGGGTACCAGTGCCTGTGATTATCCAGACGACGGTTGTTGGTCAGTGAAAATGGAGTTCTTAGAGGCAAATGTGGAGGAGACTGAGGTTCATGAATCGTTAATGCTGATGTGTCCGGACACTGTTCAGACGGGCAGCGTTTCAGTTTTGGAGAGAACTAATATCCTGCTGGTGCGCTTGGGGGCCTGCCCGGAGGAGGCGGGTGAGCGCTGTTTGGAGGCATTGTCGATGCACCCAGAGTTTCGAGCTGCTTGTGCGGACGTGTGCAGCAGCATTGGGCCGATACCGAATTGAAACAAGAGCCAGTGGTGGTACGGCCTGGGGGAAGTATCTGAGGGTGAGACCCTCTTAGTGGACGCTGCGAAATACCACGAGGGAGGGGAGTTGACTGCTGAAGACACCTCGGAGAGAGAGAGGTTGCGGCGACTGGCCCCTACAGCCGTGGAAGATGTAGGCAGCGTGTGTGTGGATTGTATTGCGTTGAAGAGGCGCACTGTCAGTGACCAGAATATGGCCCTGAGGGCCAGAGAGGCGATGGCCTGTCTGAGTGGTGTGAAGTGGTATAAGGTGCTGGATCTGAGGAGTGGATGTTGCCAGATCCCGATGAGTGGGGCCGACAAGGACAAGACGGCCGTTATAAATTCCCTAGGAGTCTTCGGGTCCGAAAAGATGCCACAGGGTATATCTGGAGCCCTTGCAACCTTCCTGCGGGGCAGGTGGAAGACCATAGGGAATATGGAGGCGTTTGGAGTTTTGGTGTATGTGGATGATCTCTTGGTATTTGGATTTGCCTCAGGAGAATATGAAGTGAGGTCGTTGCAGGAGCAGCTGAGAACTACCGAGTTAAAGTGTTTTCGGGACACGTGCCAGGGCTGGCGAAGGTCGCAGCTCGTGAGAGACTGTCTCTACGGAATCAAGTTTGAAATGAAGACGGAGAGACTGCAGAAAGTGATCTGGAACCATTTGGAAGACTTACAAGTTGGAGAGAATGAAGAAAGTTGTCTGACTGAGGGTAATAGCAAACTGAGAACCCGGAGAGGGGAGTTTGCGGAGGTGAAGAAATTACAGACGAATCTCAGAAGAGAGAAGCGGAAGCTTGAAGGGAACCTGAAGATGACCATCGACAGTTCAAATGAAGTGCAAAACCTGAAAGTTGATCTGGAAGAAGTCATGAGGAAGAAAAAGCTGGAGAGAAGTGCAGTGAATACTGAACAGGAGGCTGAAGAGACTGCGGGAGCAGTGCAGGCCACGTGTTTCCGTTTGGAGAAGATCAAACAGCAGCTACCGATCACAGGAATGAGGAAGAATACAGATTCGATGGATGATGTGCTGGATGTGTGGTACATGCTGCCTTTTGCTGACTTTCCCTCGATTGAGGAAGAGACCTTTGGCCCTTCTCCCATTGAGTCAGGTGTAGCGGGGAGGGTTAGCTGTGTGCAGTGTGGGGCATGAGTGAGAGGTTGAGAGAGGAGTTGGTAATGGGCCCAAGGTATTCCCAGTTGTGTCCGAGCCGGAAGGGTTTAGGTGAGGGGGTACGGAGGCCTCAGAAGGGTTAGGGAACTCCCAGATAGTTGGCCTAAGTAGCACCTGAGGAGCAGGGCGTGAGGGTTACTGTGTGGGGAGGAGATGTCACTGTTTGTGCTTGGGTTACGGTGTGTTGGCAGGAAAGGTGGCGAGTTATTTAGTAGTCATGAGGACATGACTTATTTGGTGGAGGGAGAGTGTAAAGGGGGTTCTTTTTTCTTTGTTACTGTTGGGAAAGGGTTTCTTTTTGTTAACTAGCAGGAATGCTAATTTACTGATACCGAGAATGGTATTCCTTTGTAAACCAAATGGGGATTAATGTTCTTTCTTCTGAGTCTGTAAGCTTTTGTTGACGGGCTTTTGGGCAGATCGGCGCGAGGGGATCGAGAGAGAGGACGCAATGCTCTAAGCTGGGCGAGGATCGGACCCCAAAGGGGGGTCCGAGGCCGGGAGATTCTTCGAGGAGGGGGGGGGGATGAAGCTAGATGTGCTTGGTTGACCACTCGGAGGGTCCTGAGCTGTTTGGAGAGTCCAAGGAGTTCGGAGGGTCCTGAGCTGCGAGTCGAGGAGTTCGGAGGGGATCGAATGGTGGCCAGAAGACTTCAGTAATTGAGCTCCAACGGTTGTGCACGAAGTGGTTTGGACTTTGATAAGTTTGGCGCCTTTTCTTTAATTTTCTCTTCATATATACTGTATCGTTATTAATCACTTAGTTATAGTAACCTTTATAAATTGTACTCATTTAATCGCATATGGTGTACTGTCTGTTTTTGGGTGAGGCGGGGACATCACACAGCATCCACACCAGCTGATTACCCAGTTTGGCGGGGCCGAAGGCTGCTCTCCCTAGACGAGAACGAGCTGAGCGAGCCTGAGGCGACCTGGGGGTTACACAAGTTTCCAATATTCCTTGAAAACCTTGGCCCTCTCGAACTTTTAACCTTTCCTTTCAACTTAATAGGAACATAAAGATTCTGCACCCTCAAAATTTCACCTTTAAATGACCTCCATTTCTCTATTATATCCTTCCCATTAACAAATTGTCCCAATCCACTCCTAAATCTTTTTGCATCTCCTGAAAGTTAGCCTTTCTCCAATCAAAAATCTCAACCCTGGTTCCAGTCCTATCCTTCTCCATAATTATTTTGGAACAAATGGTATTGTGATCACTGGACACTATGTGGTCCCCAACACATACCTCCGTCACCTGAGCTATCTCATTCCCAGCAGGAGATCCAACACTGCCACTTCTCTAGTTGGTGTCTCTATGTATTGCTGCAAAAAACTATCCTGCACACATTTTACAAACTCAAATCCATGCAGCCGTTTTACAGAATGGGCTTCCCAGTCTATGTGTGGAAAATTAAAATCTGCCACAGTCACAACCTTGTGCTTACTACAAATAACTACTATCTCCTTACAAATTTGCTCATCCAATTCTCGCTCCCCATTAGGTGGTCTATAATACACCCCTATAAGTGTTACTACACCTTTCCCATTCCTTAATTCCAACCAAATAGTCCCCCTGGACGAGCCCTCTAATCTATCCAGTGAAAACACCGCCCTGATATTTTCTTGGACAAGCAATGCAACGCCTACCCCTCTTGCCCCTCCGATTCTATCACACCTGAAGCAACGAAATCTAGGAATATTTAGTTGCCAATCACACCCCTTCTGCAAACATGTTTCACTAATAGCTACAACATCATATTTCCAGGTATCAATCCATGCTCTAACCTCATCCATCTTTCTTACAATGCTCCTAGCATTAAAATAAATGCATTTAAGAAACTCTCCACCTCTTCCTCTCTGCTTATCCCTAACGGTGCACACAACTTTATTATCTTTTTGTTTTCCTTCTCCCCTACATCTTCGGTATGAACCTTCCTACATCAGGGAGGAAGTTCAAATCATATCTGTGTTAAATGTTTAACCATCACAGTAACTGAAGGCAGCTGCAGGTTCACGAGGGACTGTTACTGTCAAATTCTGCAGTTTTTGCGGCTGCTCATCGCACCCAGGACTGAACCCTGGTCACTGAGCCTTGGAGGAGTCTGTACTGCTGATGTTAGCCTTAAACTAGACTGGTGTTTAATATTGTGGATCTGTGAAAGATAAATCAGTTTTGTATCAAATCCCGTGTTTCAGGTACTTACTGTCTCCACTGCACTCACTATGGACGCTACAAAGTCCAGTCGGCCCATCTGGTTCCTGCCCATGTTTCTGTTCCATATCCGGATATCAAAATCTACCCCTGCCGTTCCCCTCTCACACTCCCTGAGGTGTCAGGTTGCAACTAGTCACCACTCCATGGAATAGGAGATTTCCGTTGAATTTCACAGAATCATAGAAATCTATTTTCCTAAGCTCCATGTACCTATCTCAGAGTCTCTTAAAAGACCCTATTGTTTCCGCCTCTACCACCATTGCTGACAGTGCATTCCACACACACACACACACACACACACCACTGTTTGCTTAAAAAAAACCTTAGCTCTGATATCTCCTCTGTACCTACTTCCAAGCAGTTTAAACCTATTCCCCCTCGTGTTAGCCGTTTCAGCCCTGGGAAAAAGCCTCTGGCTATCCAAACGACCAATGCCTCTCATCATCTTATACACCCGCATGATTTTCTCCAGTCTGAATAAGACGATGAGCTCACTGTGGTTTTGACATTCCCTCCCCCCTTTCCTCCCCATCTCTCCTCTCCCTCCCCCTCCCTCCTCTACCCCTTCCCCTCTCCCTCCCTCCCTCCCCCTATGTGTTTCACGTCACTGACCCGCCTCACTCAGGCACTCAACGTGACACTCACAGTAAACGAACCTGCGGTCTCGTAACACAATGCACCTCTGAAGTCTGACAGCAGACTAGCGAGTGAATCTTCGATGGTGCAGAGTCAAAACCCAGAGAGTTGCCAGATTGAGTCAGGCTTTGGGGCTGCAAAGAGAGATGGGGTCTAGTGTTTACGAGGAGGAGGAAACAGACCAGCTGGATGTGGCTACAAAAGAAAGATTAGAAGCTTTTGGAAACTGGTTTATCGAAAAAAAAAGGTGGTTAATTTCTGCAAAATACTGGTGGAAATCAACAGTCAGGCAGCAATTGTGAAGAGGAATAAAAAGTCAACGTTTACACCGAGCCCTTTCAGCATGCCTAGCCTGTGTACTCCGCTGCTTAGTTGCTGCTTGAACTGCAGAGTTCCTCCAGCATTTTGTGTGTGTGCGTCTCTGTATTCCAAGCAACTGCAGAATCTCCTGTGTTGTATAACTGCATTTTACTTTGGCATTAGATACGCGTTGATATTGAGTATATTGCTTATGGGAGCCGCTTTCTGCGTTAAAACAGCTGCAGATTTTTCGATACACACGAAAAAAATAAGTTATGGACCTTGAACCGGTACCTGCACAAATCTTTAATGGCACCGTGATTACCCATAGGGCCATGAGATGAAAATTTCGCCGTCGTTGAGGCACCGATGAAATGCGCAGGCGTCAGGCTGAGGACGTCCCCGAGTGTCACGCATGCGCGCAGTACATTGAAGGCCTTGAAAATGTCGGATGGAGGTAAGAGTGATTCTCCGTGTTTTTCTCTGAAACACCGACTTCAGAACGATTCCTGTGAAATCCGGACATCACAGTCCGCAATGCCGGGACAGTCCTGCTCTCTTCCCTCTCTCTCAGCCTCACGATCCGTACACGGGCCCCGGGGAGCTCCCGGCTGATGAGTGAATGGGAACCGATGGATCTCTCAGACAGAGCTGAGCTCCAGCTATCTAAATGCAAGGATTAGGAACTCGGAGAAAGGGAGCAAAATCTTTTACATCAGCAGTTGAGAAATTCGCCTTTGTTCTACCTCCGATCACTGACAGGAGAAAATCTGCAGATGCTGGAAATCCAAGCAACTCTCACAAAATGCCGGAGGAATTCAGCATTAGTACTCTTTTCCGTAGATGCTGCCCGGCCTGCTGAGTTCCTCCAGCATTTTGTGTATGTTGCTTGTTCCACCTCCTCTTGTTCTGGACTTTTCTACCCGTGACGACATGTTTTGTCCCATTCTCTCTGGAAGATAATGATATCAAAAACCTTTGCCCTGGGCAACAAGTAGCTTTCACCTCACAAATGTGAAAGACTCCAATGAGACAGACTACTGCCCTTCCCTTCATATTCATTGGGATTTCATTCACTGAGTTCAACACCGTCATTCATTGGGGGAGACTTCAGGGGAAATATTTATGTACAATACAGAAACTGGTGATACCTGTGTGTATTGTGGTGATGCAAAAGTTGTTGGAGAGTTTACAAGAGGGAAGAATTGGAGTGATATTTGGAAATCTGACTTTTTAAAGTGTAATTTAGCAAGCAAACCACTTATGGACAAAGTGCAAAAGCACTGGTGAGAAAATCCTTCATTACCCTTTACAGGCCTGTGACATGGTGTGAGAGGGCAGATGAACTGGATCGAGCCCAGAGGAGATCACAGTTCTTACAGACAGTGTTTTGCTGGCTGTTAAAATGAATACCTCTCTATATAAAATTCACAGTGCACATGTCGTCACTGGGTAAAAGAATGCACAGTACAAGATTTATGTGCACACTGGTGATTACAAATTAGAGGGGACATTGGTGGGGAGAACTCCAGTGTCCCTGACACCCTCACCTACAAGATGTGCACCCAGCTGCACTTTGAGGAGTTGGAGCTGAAAATGGATGAATTTTGGATCATCCACCAGTTGGAGGGGATGATAGATATGACATGAAGAGAGGTGAGTTACACCTAAGGTGCAGGACACAGGAAACTGGTTGAGAGACATGAAGGGGAATGAAGTTAAATAGCCATCGCAGAGTACTCTTGTTGCCATCTCACACAACAGCCAGGTGGGCCGCTTTAGAAACTGTTGGGGAGGGAGGGATTACCTGGCAGAGGAAAGTCAAACAGGTGATAGGGGATTCGTTAGGAGAACAGAACAGAGGGGATGAAAGGTCAGTTTTGATGGTGTCAAAAGGACCTGACAAGTGTGGTTTGGGACAGGCCGTTTTCTGGCAAAGGAGTACTTGGTAAGTGGGAGGCCTTCAGAAGTGACATTTTTGAGAGTGTAGAGTTTGTATGCTGAAAGGAAACTGGTGCAGGGAACCTTGGTTTTCAAGAGATATTGAGGCCCCCGATATTTTGTTCCTCTAAATACCTCAGACTGTTGGGTGCTACCAAGACTCATTAATGACAACAGTACCATAATTCCACCCCCGAGCTCATCGGACTTATTTTTAGTCGTCTTCTGTTGGTTTCTAAAAGCTTCCAATAGTTTTTGCTCTTTTGAATGCCCTCTCTTTGGCTTTTATGTTGGCTTTGGGTTCTCATTTCAGCCAAGTTGTGTCTTCCTGCCTATACAATGCTTCCACTTCTTTGGGGTGTATCGATCACTCAGCTCCTGAATTCTCCCAGAAACTCCAGCCATTGCTGCTCCGTTGTCTCTCCTATCTTTCCCTTCCAAACAAGTTTGGCCAGCTTCTCTGTCACAGAAACATGGAGAAGTTCAGTATGGAAACAGGCTATTTGCCCAATCCAGTCAATGCCAAACAAACATTTAAACTGTCTAATGCAACTAACTGCACCGGGACCATCGCCCGCCGAACCCCTACCATCCAGGCTCCCATCCAAACTTCTTTTAAATGGTGAAACAGAACTCATATTCACCACTTGTACTGGCATCTCACTGCACGCTCTCACAACCATTTCAGTAAAGAGCTTTTCCAAATGTTCCCATTAAATTTTCACTTCCCCACTTACCCATGACCTATGGTTGTCATCGCACCCATCCTCAGTGGAAAAAGCTGCTTACCTGTACCCTATCTATACTGTCATAATGTTGTCTATTCCCAATAAATCCTCAAAGAAATGTATAATATCTTTGTTTATGTTTAGAACCTTTTTCAGATGTATAGGATGATGAGGGACACTGATCGTGTGAATAGCCAGAGGTTTTTACCCCAGGGCTCAAATGGCTAGTGTGAGGGGGTATAGTTTCAAGATGCTTGAAAGTTGATATGGAGGGGATGTCAGGGGTAACTTTATTTACACAGAGAGTTGTGGGTGCATGGAATGGATTGTAGGCTATTTGCGTGAGAGTGTTTCAGTTACTGTGGGGCCAGGAACCCATGCAGCTCAGTGGGAACACAGAATAATACCAATGGAGAGAGTCAAACTGAGCCAGGTCACAGATTGGAGATGGCAGAAATGCCCCATTCTTATAGAGACAGGAAGAGCATCAGAGAGTTTGATGGTCTTCCAGATACCAGCACTCTGCCCAGTCAGGAGGTGATTTCTCTCTCCGACTTGGGTTAAAATTCACTGTAACAGTGTGATGCCAGATCACACCTTGACACTCAAGTAATCTCATCTGAAATGTTGTCCTATATCCATTGATGGATTTTGTAAATCTTTTTACAGGTTAAAAATGGCAAGGAATTTGAGTATGGGAATCTCGAACACAACACACCAGTTTTGCTGTCTCTGTCCAGATATTTAAGAAGTGGAGCAAGGGTTTCAGTCAATCATCCTTCCTGCTCAGACTGTCAGGAGGGATTCACTCGATCATCTGACCAACTGGCATGCCCGTTAGTTTACATGGGGGGAGCCCATTCTCCTGCTCAGACAGTGGGAATGAATTCACTCGGTCATCTCAACTGAAGGTACATCAGCGAGTTCACACTGGGCAAGGCCATTCACCTGTCCTGTGAGTGAGAAGGGATTCAATTGGTCTTCCCACCTGTGGACACACCAGTCAGTTCACACCGGGCAGAGGCTGGTCAACTGCTGAATTTGTGGGGAAGGATTCACTCGGGTCAACTGACCTAATGGCTCACCAGCGAGTTCACACTCGGGAGCGGCTGTTCCCCTGCTCGGACTGTGGGAAACGATTCACTCAGTCATCTCAGTTACTGAGACACCAGTCAGTTCACACTGGGGCCAGGCCATTCACCTGCTCAGACTGTGGGAAAGGATTCATTTCATCATATCAGTTACTGAGACACCAGTCAGTTCACACCAGAGTGTGGCTGTTCACCTGCTCAGACTGTGGGAAGCGATTCACTGAATTACCTCGACTGAAGATACATCAGCGAGTTCACACCGGAGAGAGGCCATTCAACTGCTCAGACTGTGGGAAGGGATTCGCTCAGTCATCTCAACTGAAGGTACACCAAAGAATTCACACTGGGGAGAAGCCGTTCACCTGTTCGGACTGTGGCAAGGCATTCACTTCATCAGCTCAATTACTGAGACACCAGTCAGTTCACACTGGGGAGAGGCCATTCACCTGCTCAGACTGTGGGAAAGGATTCACTTCGTCATATAAGTTACTGAAACACCAGTCAGTTCACACTGGAGAGTGGCCGTTCACCTGCTCATACTGCGGGAAGGGATTCTCCGAATTAACTCAACTTAAGATACATCAGCGAGTTCACACTGGAGAGAGGCCATTCACCTGCTCAGACTGTGGGAAGGGATTTGCTTCGTCATCCCATCTGAAGATACATCAGCGAGTTCACACTGGAGAGAGGCCGTTCACTTGCTCAGACTGTGGGAAAGGATTCACTCAGACATCTCAACTGAAGGCACACCAGGGAGTTCACACCGGAGAGTGGGCAATCACCTGCTCGGACTGTGGGAAGGGATTCACTTGCTCATCCCATCTGAAGGTACATCAGCGAGTTCACACTGGAGAGAAGCCATTCACCTGCTCAGACTGTGGGAAAGGATTCGGCCAGTCATCTCAACTGAAGGCACACCAGGGAGTTCACACCGGAGAGTGGGCAATCACCTGCTCAGACTGTGGGAAGGGATTCACTTCGTCATCCCATCTGAAGATACATCAGCGAGTTCACACTGGAGAGAAGCCGTTCACCTGCTCAGACTGTGGGAAAGGATTCACTCAGTTATCTCAACTGAAGGCACACCAGGGAGTTCACACCGGAGAGTGGCCAATCACCTGCTCAGACTGCGGGAAGGGATTCGCTTCGTCATCCCATCTGAAGATACATCAGCGAGTTCACACTGGTGAGAGGCCGTTCACCTGCTCAGACTGTGGGAAGGGATTCGCTTCGTCATCCCATCTGAAGATACATCAGCGAGTTCACACTGGTGAGAGGCCGTTCACCTGCTCAGACTGTGGGAAAGGATTCACTCAGTCATCCATCCTAAAGGCACACCAGCGACTTCACACTGGGTAGAGACCGATCTGCTCAGACTTTAGGAAAAGATTCTTTCAGCCAAATCAACCAGTGTGCATCACTGAGTTCACACTCAGTGTGAGAGGCCATTCACCGGCTGTGAATGTAGGAAGCGATTCACTCAGTCATCTAATCTTATGTAGCTCTCAGTTCTGCTGGCAGCTTAACAGAGGGGGTTATAGCCTGCCCACCCCAGTCTGGCCAAACTGAAGAATCTCGTTTGGGTGGAGACTGAGTGATGTGTCCCCTTTCTGTGAACTGTCTCTTTAAAATGCAAAGAGAACCGAGACTGACTTTGGACACGCTGTTGGATTTCTACAGAAGTGCTGGGTTGCTATGGTGACCAGCTAATGTTTATGTTCTGTGTGGTTAAGCAAGGTCAGAATGATCCTCTACCGACACAGAACAAGCAAGCGACTTCTTACAGAGAGAGGGGGCGGAGCTACGTGATGGACAGATGGTGTTCAGCACAACGGTATTTAAACACACGTAACTGCTTTTCTCGCAGGACACGCAGATGCTCAAAGGCTAGTGATGAAAGTTTCTGCTAGTTGGACATTCTTGTACCCACAAGGGTGGGATCTGAGGATCGATAAAGAAGAATCGATCTGTGGCTGTTAGTGTGTGTAAGAGCGACCCTGTGGGATCTACCGGTGAGTCTAACCCTTGCCTGGGTTGGGAGACTTTCTCTTGAAGAAGGTGCTCTTGAGTTGGTCACGTCTGGCTGACTTGGAAGATTTGATGGGCATTGGAAAAGGTCGACAACACCTGTTTACTTGGATTACATCTCCCTCTCCCTCTCCCTCTCCTTCCCTCCCTCCCTCCCCCTCCAATCTTATGAACTAAATTGAATCTACCACATCATCGTAAGACTGGCGGTGCAGACTCGAGGGGCCGAATGGTCTACTTCTGCACCTATTTCCTATTGTCTATTGACTATATCGTTTACCACCTAGGTTTTGGATTTTATATACAGGTGGCTCCCGTTTTTCGGACGTTCGCTTTACAACAGCTCACTGTTATGAAAGACCTACGTTAGTACCTGTTTTTTCTAACCAAAGAGGATTTTCGCTTTTACGATAAAGATGATGCCTGCTTTATATGTGAGTTTATCCCGAGAAAGACTACCGTGACCGTGAAGCCTTGTGCGGCAGTTGTGTATGCATGCGTGCAAGTGCCGATTTTTTTTCTCTCCAAATCAATTTCAGTTCACTATCTTCTGGATTTTCAGTGAAACTACACCGTACATACAATATTTCTACTTTATATAGTGTGTATACTTATCATATCATTCCTACTTTTGCTATAGGTTAGTGTTATTTTAGGTTTTATGTGCTATTTGGTATGATTTGGTGGGTTATTCTTTGGGCCTGGGAACATCACAATCTTTTCCCATTTAAATTAATGGTGATTGCTTCTTCGCTTCATGACATTTCGGCTTACAAATGGTTTCATAGGAACGCTCTAGCTTTAGATACAGGGGAAACCTGTATTCACACCTGTATATGCATAACATTTCTAACCCTTGGATTATCTGGTTTAAGTTCACTATTATTAGTAGTTAACACTAAAATAGTGTTTGTTCACTGCAAAACCCTACTCCCAAGTGTGTTCAATTGTTGCTGGTAGTTTTATAGGTTTGCGTCTGTGTGACACCTGAAGTAACAAATGGTACATAATATGTGATTACACTATTAAGATTTATAATTCTTACTTTGAATAAAGGGTCAGTAAAGAAAACAAAAAAAAAGGAAAAAGGGCCCGCTCTCTCCATTCACGTCTTCTCATCTCTCCCCAGCAAAAGGCCATGAAAATCTCTCTTCCAGACTCACAAGAAAGAACATTTCTGTCATTGGATAGCTCTGCACTCCAAAACCCTGTTATCTCTAGTGGTAACCTAAACATTGCTGCTGCAGAGAAACCATTACCTCAGCAGTGAAACATTACAGAGAGGCCATTACATCAGCAATGAATCCTTACAGTGTGTTACACTTGTGACACACTACCGGGTTCAAACTGGGGAGAAAGTTTCCCAGCTGCATGCTGGATATTAGTCCATCACCGTTGCTGAATGCAATTTTGGGAGTGACTGTCGGTGCTGACCTCTGCAATTATTGCTGCTGCTCACCACACCCAGTTCTGCACCATGGTCACTGGGCATTGGAGGAGATTTTTCTGCTGCACATTCACCTTTAATGGAACTGCAGTTTAATATTCTGGATCTGAGACAAATAAACCAGTTCTATTTTAAACTCCGTCTTCCACCTACTAAATCTGCCTCAGCTATTCAATCGTTTCTCTCTAATTATGATATCTCTGATATATGGTGTTTCCTTCATCCTACTGAGAGAGATTATTCTTTTTTTTCACATGTTCACCATACCTTTACTAGAATTGACTACTTCTTACTCGACAATCAACTCATTCCATTTGTCTATTCTTGTGATTATCAGAGTATACTGATTTCTGACCATGCCCGAATTACTCTGTCCCTAAATTTTCCTGGCCTTCCTCAGAGGAATAAACACTGGCGGTTTGATTGGACTTTACTATCGGATGATGATTTTCTAAAATTTATCAAGGATCAGATAACCTTTTATTTTAACACCAATACATCACCTGAAGTGTCATCCCAGATTGTCTGGGATGCCATGAAAGAATATCTGAGGGGTCAAATAATCTCCTATACAGCAATTCTTAATAGAAAGTCCTGTGCAGATCGATTAGACCTCATTAATCAGATTAAAGAGTTGAATCAACTCTATGCGCAAACTAAGAATCTTGAACTATACAAGAAACGTGTAGAACTTCAAACTAAATTTAATCTTCTGTCCACTCAATCTGTCGAACGCCAACTTCTTGAAAGTAAGAGTCGTTTTTATATTCATGGTGACAAATCTGGTAAATTTCTAGCCAATCAGCTGAGGCATTCCACAGCCAAGCAACATATTACAAAGATCCGGAAGGAGAATGGAGACCTTACATCGGATCACTTAGAAATCAATGACGCATTTAAAAAAATTCTATTCTCGACTTTATTCCTCTGAATCATTAAATGACAATATCTCTATCGATCATTTTTTAAATAATCTGAATATTCCTTCACTTTCATCTGATTTTAAAGCCAAACTTAATGCACCTATATCATTAGAAGAAATATCTTCTGCAATTTCTGCATTGTCCTCAGGGAAATCTCCAGGACCTGATGGGTTCCCCATAGAATTTTATAAATCATTCTCTTCACTTCTCTCCCCTCAGTTACTTTCAGTATTATCTGACTCGTTTAACTACAGCAAATTGCCACCCTCTTTCAATGAGGCTTCTATTATTCTTTTATTTAGAAAGGGTAAAGACACAACAGAGTGTTCCTCGTATAGGCCGATTTCATTGCTTAATGTTGATGTTAAAATCTTGGCCAAAGTTTTGGCATAGATTAGAAACTTATTCCCTCTATTGTTTCTGATGATCAAACTGGTTTTATTAAAAACCGTCTTCCTTTTTTTTTAACATTCGGCGTTTATTTAACATTTTATATTCACCTCCAACTGGGATTCCTGAATGTGTTATTTCCCTTGATGCGGAGAAAGCATTTGATCGTATAGAGTGGAACTACCTTTTGCAGTTTTAGAAAAAATTTGATTTCGGTCAAAGTTTTATCTCTTGGATCAAATTGCTGTATTTGTGTCCGACTGCCTCTGTTTTAACTAAATCTCAGAAATCCCAGTTATTTAACCTCAATCGTGGCACCCGTCAGGGATGGATGCCCTTTAAATCCCTTTCTCTTTGATTTAGCTATAGAACCTTTGGCGATAGCTTTTCGAAATTGTCCTGAACTGACCGGGATTTGGAGATGGGGTGTTGAGCATAAAGTTTCTCTTTATGTTGATGACTTATTACTTTTTCTTTCAAATCGGTCTACATCCTTACCTCCAATGTTTTCACTTCTTGACCAGTTTAGCCAGTTCTCTGGATATAAACTTAATTTACATAAGAGCGAACTTTCCCCAATTAATAAAAAAGCACAAGAATTAACATTTCGTGATCTCCCCTTTAAAGTAGTCCACGATCAATTTACTTATCTTGGGATTATATTCACAAGGAAGTTTAAAGATCTCTTTATTGAAAATTTTGCCAATCTTTCATATACTATAAAACAGAGTCTGTTACATTGGTCACCTCTATCTATGTCTTTGGTAGGTCGTATTAATGTTGTTAAAATGTATGTTCTCCCTAAACTTTTATATTTATTTCAATCAATCCCAATTTTTATTCCTAAATCCTTATTTGATTCCTTAGACTCTGTTATTTTGTCATATCTGTGGAAGAATAAGCGCTCTAGAATTAACAAAGTTTATCTCCAAAAATCTAAAGAAGATGGTGGCATGGCTTTACCTAACTTTCGTTTATATTATTGGGCAGCCAATATATGTTGTGCTACCTTCTGGTCTTTTTTCCATGGCCAACCCGAGTGCCCTAAATAGGTGGCAATGGAGTTGAGCTCCACTAAAGAATTATCTATCTCTACACTTCTCGGCACCGTACTCCCTAGTAGTTTGTCCAGATTAATAGTTAATCCTCTTGTCAGACACACTTTGCGTATATGGGCTCAGTTTAGGAAACTTTATGGGTTCCATGGTATTTCCTTTTCTAGCCCTATCTTACATAATCACCTTTTTTTTTACCTACTGCATATGACTCAGCCTTCCATGATTGGTATAGGAAGGGCATTAGACATTTTGAAGATCTTTTTATTGATAATCGCTTTGCCTCTTTTCAACAGCTCTCTGCCAAGTTTAATCTGCCTAATGCTCATTTTTTTAGATATCTCCAAATTAGACACTTTATTACTCCTTTAATCCCTAACTTCCCTGAAATGCCTGAGAAGAATGTTATGGACTTATTTCTTTCTATTAATCCACTAGGTAAAGTTTTAATATCATTTATTCGTGATAAATTAGCAGCCCTACGACGTGCCCTTGTGGATAAACTTAAAATGGCATGGGAGGATGATTTAAATACCTCTTTATCCGATGAGACTTGGAACTCGATTCTCAAATCGGTTAACCCAACCTCGCTGTGTGCTCGCCATTGCCTTTTATAGTTTAAGATTGTTCATAGAGCCCATATGTCTAAATCCAAATGATCTCGGTTTTACTGTAACATCAGTCCGCTTTGTGATAAATGCAAAAGGGGCGAGGCCTCTCTCATTCATATGTAATGGCTTTGTCCTAGCTTGGAGAAATTTTGGAAAGATGTCTTCATAACGTTATCGTATATTCAGAATCACCACCTAGAACCTAACCCTTTAATTGCTTTGTTTGGTTTCGGGGGTGAGACAGATTTACGTCTGAGTTTGACGAAGTGTCGAATATTATATTTTGCCACTCTCCTGGCTAGGCGTTTAATCTTCCCTAGTTGGAGAGATGTTGCCCCGCCCATGCTTAATGGCTTATTATGGCCTGCTTAGACCTTGAAAAAATTAAATATTCAGTCCTTAATTCGGATTTAAAGTTCCATAAGGTCTGGGGACATTTAATTGAGTACTTCCATAACCTTCCTCTTGACTAAGGTTTTTTTTTTCGGTCCTTTGCTTTCTTTATATTCTATATATTGTGTTGTGGTTGGTCTGGAGTTTTTCTTGTTGCGGGGCTTGGGGAGGACACTAATTTTACATGTCTTCAATTTGGCTGCTTTCTCAATTATCTTTCTTCGTATCATATTATTATTGTATGTTTATTTTTGCACTGTATCAATGTTCTTCATTTTGATCCGGGCTTTTTTTTATCTGTCGCTGTGTAGAAAATGTATAAAAAAAACTAATAAAAAAACTCTGTGTTTGGTGCTTAGTGAATTTATAACACAACTGGTGTCCTCAGGCCTGCTGAACCCGGCCAGTGAATCTGTTCCACATCAGTCCATCTAAATCCTCCCCTGTTGTTTCCCTTGAATTCTCTGCAGACTGAAGAAGTCGAGATGACTGCAGTTCTAATCTCTGGGCTGATGAAGAACGACATTGTTCGTTAACCTCCTTAAGCACAACTTATTTCCACATTATGCCTCATTTTCCCTGCTTCTAAAGGGTTGTTGGAAACACCACTGTCCTCTAAAGACTTAAATTGGAATGGGAACCCATAAGTTGGATGTTCAAAGGAGCAGGGTCAGAAACCAGAGGCGGGTCTGCACAGGGCAGAGTTTGGGACTCTGGACGATGGATGGGGTAAGAAGGTATGATGAGGAAAAAGGACTCAACAGTGGGGCGTGGCAATGGATGAGAGAGTAGCGACATTTGGACGGTAATTGGCAGACGAAATAACTTGGTTATTTGATTGACGAAAAATGCCTGTGGTGAGGGCCCCCATTGGTCGAGGCACATGTGTGTGTTGAGAATGGTTATACCTATTGAGGGAGTTATTCCTGCTTGTTTATCCTATAATATTATATCTGAATTGTTATTTGAGATGATCCTATCTGAAACAATGTATTGATTATCATATAAATTGTGAGATTATGTCCTTAACAGAATCAGGGTTGAAGTCATGGTGCCTTAATGAAGTTACTGTGGTCATTCATCAGTTTGTGTTTTAAAGCAAGATTTTGGTGAATGGTTTTTGCCACTTGATTGTACCTGCATAAGTAATCAGATTGAGTTCAACTACTGCAGGATCCTGGAATGTGCTGGATCGTGTCTGGTTTCTCTTGGCATTTTCTGCATTTATTGTCTTGTTTGCTTGTATTGCATGTATTTCAGATTTTTTTTTCTTTTTCTTAAACACCTTGTCCTGTATGTCTGCAAGGAACCCCTCTGTTTCTGGGAAGAGGTCTCCAAATCTCAGTCAGGTGCTCGCTGCTTCCTGGTCACCATCCAGTCTGCTCAGATCGTTGGGATGTCTCCCATGGAGGGTCATACTCATTCCACTGGTTAATGTTTTCTTCCAGAGTGATGATTAATTTTTCTGAGTTGGCCTCTCATTTAAGTTTTCTGCTCTGTATTTCTTATCACAATTGCATATACACACATGGAGTGCTGAATCCAGTTCATTTTTGATGAAAATATATATAGCTAGAAGTTTTATCTGACTGTTGTGTGATTTCTTTTTATTTCATGTGTGTTATTTCTCTTCTTCCTCCTGTCCAAGGTAGTGTTAATCTAAGTGGGTTTGAGTGTAAATGGTATTTTCTTTCTTAAGTTCTTGTTTATCATTCTATATTTTACTGATTGAAATGGGACCAAGATATTTTTAATTAAAAAAATTCAATGTCGGTATTGATGAAAATGTTTATTGCCTGTATTGTATTTGTTAATTATTGAGCTCTATTTGGTAGTTTTTTAAATGCCTTGGACTAAATTTTGTCAAAGGTTTTCCCTATTCCGCACTACTTTCTATTTTCTTTACTTGTTGATATTCCAGATACGTGGGTATTAAGAGTCCCGGTGAAGGGTCTTGGCCTGAAATGTTGATTCCCATCCACAGATGCTGCCGGACATGCGGAGCTCCTGCAGCACTTTATGTGTAATTCTCTAGAACTCTAGCATCTGCAGGTCCTCTTGTTTCCCAGATACTTATATGTTTCTTGAAAGAACAAGCTTGTGAACAAGCTAGTTGTGGGTTTTTTTGGCTCTGTTGGTGAAATATTACATAAAATCATTAGAAAGAGGTATTACAGGGTTGGAAGGTGTAGAATCTGTGGGTAGCATTAAGGAACAGCAAATGTTAAGAAAAACCCTGATGGGAATTGTGCAGAGACTTCCAAACAATAGTAAGAATGAGGTCCACAAATTACAATGGGAAATAGAAAATGTGAGCCATACGGGCGATGTTACCAGAGTCATGGGGGATTGTCATTCAGGTGATTAGGAAAATTAGGATGGTATTGGTCTCAAGTGGAGGAATTCCTAGAATGCCTACGAAATGTTTTTTTTTAGAGCAGCTCGTGGTTGAGCTCATTTGGGGATCAGAAAAACTGGATTATTGTAATGAACCGGAATTAATTAGGTCACTTAAATCCAAAGAACCCTTCGGGGTAAGTGCTCTTAATATGATCAAATTCACCCCGACATTAGAGAAGGAGAAGCTAAAGTCAGATATGGAATAAAGAGAATTAGAGAGGCATGAGATTAAAAATTGGTCAAAATTGATTTTAAAAGAACATTGGCAGGGACAAAAACAGAACAGCAATGGCTGGAATTTCAGGAAACAATTTGGAAGGCACAGGATTTATACAGGGGCATGCAAAAGTTTGGGCACCACGGTCAAAATTTCTATTCCTGTGAATAGCTAAGCGAGTAAAAGATGACCTGATTTCAAAAGGCATAAAGTTAAAGATGACACATTTCTTTATTATTTTAAGCAAGATTACACTTTTAGTTCCATCTTTTACAATCTCAAAATAATAAACAAGGAAAAAGGCCGGAAGCAAAAGTTTGTGTGCCCTGCATTGTCAGTACTGAGTAACACCCCCTTTGGCAAGTATCACAGCTTGTAAACACTTTCTGTAGCCAGCCAAGTGTCTTTCGGTTCTTGTTTGGGTAAATGTCTGGGTTCATCATAAGTAGCAAAGCACTGACTGTGGAAATTACAAATCAGAATATTATTAGAGTCAAAGAGAGCAGCAGTACTGAAACAGGCCGCTCGGCCCTTCTAGTCCATGCCGACCTGTTTTTGTTGTTACTGCCAGTTCCAGCTGCCTGCACCAGAGCCTCCATACACCTCCCATCCACGTCCTCACACAAATTCCTTTTTAGTGTCTAAATCAAACCCACATCCTCCACTTCCACTGGCAGCTCATTCCACACTCTCACCAACCTCTGAGTAAAGTATTCCCCTTCCGATTCCCCAAAAATAATTCACTTTCACCCTGAACGTATGTCCAATGTCAGGGTGAGAGGGAGGACGGGACAGACAGGGAAGACAGTAAAGGGAGGGGGTGGTCAAATGCAGAGAGGGAAACAGAGCAGAGAGATTATACTGAATATTTTTCAGAGTAAGTAATTGAAATTGCTGCAAACCTACTCTCTATATCCTGTACATTCTTAACCAAATTATTGATCTAGATGACAATAATGGTTGATTTTCAAAGTAAATGTTATTATCAGAGTACATATATGTCACCACGTACAACCCTGAGATTGTTTTTCCTACAGGAACCCTTAGCAAATCTATAGAATAGTAACAGGTTCAATGAAAGATCAAGTGGAGCATAGAATTCAACAAACTGTGCAAATGCAAATATCATTAAATATCAATGAATAATGAGAGCAATGGGGTGTAACCCTGGGGAACCTCACTAGGCCCGGGCCTCGAGTCCAATAAACAGCCTCCCACCATCACTCTCTGCTTCCTACCATCAAGACAACTGTGCATCCAGTGAGCCAGCTCTCCCTGGATCCCGTGTGATCTGACTTTCCACAGCAACTTACCATCTGAACCTTATGAAAGAACTCACTGATGCCCATATCGGCCCCGATCCTGGGACAAATGTGTCACTGATCAGAGGGCATAGATTTAAGCAGAGGATGAAGCGGTTTAGAGGGATCTGAGGAGGAGATTTGTCACTCAGAGGATAGCTGAAATCTGGAACTCACTGCCCGAGGTGGTGGTGGAGGCAGGTCCCTTCACAACATTAACGAAGTGGATGAGCATTGAAACTGCCGAGATACTGTCGGCTGTGAACCAAGTGCTGATAAATGGGACCAGTGTAGACAGTGAGTGGATGGTCAGAACAGGTATGGCCGGCCAAAGGCCTGTTTCCGTGCTGTGTGATCCGCCACTCCGGACATGCTAAATTAATGATGATGGCACCGTAAGGCATTGATTTTAAATCTCCGCATCCCTCTCCAACCTGAAATAAACCAGACTGAGCCCCTTTGTCGCCACTGGGAATATCTGCTTCTGTCAAGGTAACATAGGGATTGATCATTTTTGCTTAACAACTGGCAATTGATGAAGTTTCTGTGCCTTCTTCCACTGATATTGCTGCCTTACAGTAAAACTAACCCTATCACTGTGTCAGAATCAGGGACTAAATGAGACCCCAAACATTGTGCTTTCATCCCTGCACGTTATAACTGGAACCATCTCACTGAGGGTCTGATGGAGACAAACGGATCACATCTCCCCTGCTTCTGACATTTCAAATACCCTCAGAATGGTTTTCTGTTTCAGTCTGAAGGTTATGGTACATTCAGCTCGTCGTCAGACTTGACAAACCATGTTTTCCCACAGCTGGTTCCACCTGTTGGTGTGTCCTCGTTCCTCCACCTCCAGGGAAGCTGCATCACCACACAAACTCCTCACTTGAGACGGCTGTCTATACCCGTGACACAGGAAATCACATCACTGTCACTCTCCTGATACCGTGTCTGACCTGCTCACCTCCGGGTATCCTCCCTCACCAAGCTTCTTCCTCAGTCACCGTCTGTGAGATTATATAAAAACACAATTACTGTAAAACGATCTATCAGACAGCTCCTCTACCCCTCCACCCCGGATGATGGCTTGCTGATTAATACTCTCTCTCTCCTCACCCCTTCTCTATTCCCTTTCCCCTTGCAAGCTCCAGATATGCCAGCTGATCCGAATCCACTGTGAGGACATTTATATCTCACAGGGGGATGTAGAAACCCGTGTTGCTCTCTGATACAGAGGTCACTGACACGCCACCGCCATCCCAATCTGTACCAACAGCCCATGACGGTGACAGCTCTTCCAGACACTGGGGCTTTGTAACAAACACAATGTTAACAGCAAGATTAGACAGCAATTCATTTGAAGAGAAAATTGCTGCTTCCTGAAAGGACACGCGAGCGTCAGGTACAACGGAGCAGATCCTCCCCTGTTTACAACTTTATTTGACCCAGGTCACTGAACGTCTGATCATCCCACTTTCTTACAACAGCAACTCCTCCGAATACGGTCCCCCAGAACGTCACTCCTCTCACCCCACACCCACAGTCCAGTCATAACCTCTACCCACACACACACAGACAGATACCCTTCACCCTAAACCCCTCCTCGCCTGGGAACCACACCTAACTGATCCCACAGCCCGGCCTCGGGCGCAAAGCTGAAAACTGGGCTGCAGGACCAGAGAGTCCGGAGCCTCCAGCCGTCAGGCAGAGCTCGTTCCCGGCACTTTTCATAGAAACATAGAAAACCTATAGTACGATACAGGCCTTTCGGCCCACAAAGTTATGCTTCCATGGCAGCCGGCCCCTGATTTCCACAAACCCAAGATCAGTACGTTTTTGACGGATGCCTGAACAGAATAACGGCCGGCGACAGCTACTGTCGGCACTGCGACTGCGTTTAGCAGGAGGTTCTGGGCTGCACCAGCCATGGCCGGAGGTCCCTACAGAGGGACAATTGGCCGGAGACGGGAGGGACAACGGAGAGGTAACTCACAAACAATTGATGCTGGAAATTCAGAGAAATACAAACAAATGCTGGCGGAATTCAGCAGGCCGAGCAGCATCAATCGGAAAGAATCAACAGTCGACGTTTCCAGTTGAACCCTCCTTCAGGACTGAGATGGAATGGCAGAAATATCTGAATAAAATCGGGGCGGGCGAGGACATGTCTCGCTGGAAGGTGACAGGTGAAGCCAGGTAGGTGGGAAACCTCAAGAGCAGAAGAAAATAGAGTCTAATAGGAGAGGAGAGAGGAGAATAGGAGAAAGGGATGGAGCAGTGGACCCAGAGAGAAGTGATACGCAGGAGAGAGGACGTGAAAAGTCAGACAGGGAGTGTGAGGGAGGGGTAAGAGGGAGATTTGTTCACCGGAGGGAGAAATCTATATTTATGCCATCAGGTTGTGGGGGTGGGGGGTTCGTTGCCCAGACGGAGTATAAATTGCTGATCCTGGACCCCGAGGGTGGCCTCATCTTGGCACAAGATTGACTGACACGTAGGAACGAGAATGGGAATCGGAATTGAAACGTTTGGACACCGGGAAGTCCCGCTCGGAGGGGATAGTTCAAAGTTTAATATATTATTAAAGCAGGCATCCATAAATAACGCTGAGTTTTTCTCTTCTTCAGAGAGCAACGAAACAAAGAAAGAGCAAGAAAGTTGTTCAGAGAGAAAAATCAAACTCCCCCCCCCCCCTTCCCGGATCAAAAAGAATGGCATCCCGATTATCAACCCCCAAAACCCACCCCTCCGCACAAAAGAGAAAAAACCCTTTAAAAAAAACCCTACCCCGCACAACTGCGGAGAAGCCGGTGTCACCAGTGTCGAGGCGGCCGCATCGGGAGCAGCGAACACAACAGGCGACCCCAGAAGATTCGCAGGTGAAGTGTCGCCTCACCTGGAAGGATGTTTGGACAACGGAGAGAGTTCGGGCGTCCGGCCCTTTCACGGTGACACCCCGAACTCCACATCAAATCCGTCCAAACAAATCTGGGTGAACTTTAATGACCAATAAATATAATTCCTCTCAGCGATCAGCTGTCTGAATGATCCCTTGACTCTGAGAGGAAGGGGTATCTATGGTCCACACAGTCAGGGTGTTGAGTTTACCAGGCGACAAAGACTGCAGGGACGAGAGGTTTTCTGTTGACTAATACACTGTGTGTGGACCCCGCTGGCAATTCTCGTGTTGTGACCCGAATCGAGACAAACACCACGCTGCCCACTCCACCAACAACACGGCACAGCCGGACACATAACAGGGGACTTTACATCCCACAACCCTGGATTCAGTGATGAAACCCGTGATTAATGTTGTTGTCCCACTGAAATCATAAGGAACGCCCAGTAAGGTGCTTTTAAATGCGAACGCACCCCGACAGGTGACGTCACACAGACTCCCCCTCGCGCCTGACATCACGCACGTGCTCCCCACACCGGGATCCGCCCTCACGTGCGCGGTGTCTTAAATAAATAAATGATAGGTAGATAAGGTATGGGGAAAGAAGGAGAGGATGGGCATTAACAGAAATTAATCAATAGTAATCAATATTCAGATTCAATAAAAAGAGTAATCAATATTCATGCCATCAGGTTGTAATATCTGGTGTTGTTCCTCCAACCTGAGTGTGGCTTCATCTTGAAGTAGCCACGGACAGACATATCAGAATGGGAATGGGACGTGGAATTAAAATGTGTGGCCACTAGGAGGTCCTGCTTTCTCTGACGGACTGAGCGTGGGTGTTCAGAAACACAAGGATGCGTCAGCAGAGAATATGGCAGAGGATGGTTTCGATCCACCGACCCCTGGATTATGGGCTCACCACGCTTCCGCTGCGCCACTCCGTTACTAACCAGAGTAACTCAGCAGGTCCGGGCAGTATGTATGGAACTGAATACAAAGGGAACGTTTCGGGCCGGGACCTTTTATTGGAACTGGAAATAAAGTGGGAAGAGGCAATATCATTGATTGAGTTGGAATGTATGGGTTGCTTTTCTGTGAGACTCGGAGCTCAGGGTCTGTCTTTAAACAACACATTCCTCAGAACAGGGAGCAGACTTTCTGCTGAAACCAAATCCAACTGCTTCGAAATTTCACTCTCAGTAACGCAAACAAAGTCACTTTAGAATTCTATTTAACTATTTAATGTACAAGGGTATAATGTACAATGAAATGAATGTACAAGGGTATACGTGCTATCGTAGGGACAGAAATGTGGGCGGAGGGGGTGGAGTGGCCCTGTTGGTGAGGAAAGAGATTCAGTCCTTTGCAAGGGGGGACATAGGATTAGGAGAAGTAGAGTATGTGTACATAGAACTGAGGAACAGTAAGGGCAAAAGGACACTAATGGGTGATGTCTACAGGCCCCCAAACAGTAGCATGGATATTGGGTGCAAGTTGAATAGGGAGTTAACATGGGCGTCTGGCAAAGGTAATGTCGCAGTAGTTATGGGGGATTTCAACATGCAGGTAAACTGGGAGAATCAGGTTGGTGCTGGACCCCAGGATAGGGAGTTTGTAGAGTGCCTACGGGATGCATTCTTGGAACAGCTTGTTGAGAGCCGGCCAAGGACAAGGCTATTCTGGATTTAGTGTTATGTAATGAACAGGATTTGATAAGCGATCTTGAAGTAAAGGAGCCATTAGGAGGGAGTGACCATAATATGATAAGTTTTTATCTGCAATTTGAGAAGGTTAAGGGCAGATCGGAGGTGTCAGTGTTGCAGATGAACAAAGGAGACAATGGAGCCATGAGGGAGGAGCTGGCCAAAGTTAAATGGACAGATATCCTAGCAGAAAAGACAGTGGAAGAGCAATGGCAGGTATTCTTGGGAATAATGCACAAGGTGCAAAATCAGTTCATCCCCCGGAGAAGGAAGGATTCAAAGGGGGGAAAGGGGCCACAGTGGTTGACAAAGGAAGTCAGAGATTGCATAGCATTAAAAAAAGAGAAGTATGACAGAGGTAAGATGAGTGGGAAGACAGATGATTGGCAAATTTTTAAGGAACAACAGAACTTAACGAAAAAGGCAATACGGGGAGAAAAAATGAGGTACAAACGCAAGCTAGCCAGGAATATAAAAGAATTTGCAAAAGCTTTTTTAGGTATGTAAAGAGAAAGAAGATAGTTAAGAACAATGTTGGGCCCTTGAAGAATGAATTGGGTGAAATTGTTATGGGGAACAGAGAAATGGCAGAAGAATTTAATAAGTACTTTAGATCTGTCTTCACTAGGGAAGACACAAGCAATCTCCCAGATGTTTGGATGGGCCAAGGACATAGGGTGACAGAGGAAATGAAACAGATTGACAATAGGAAGGGAACGGTGATGAGTAGACTGATGGGACTGAAGGCTGACAAATCCCCAGGTCCAGATGTTCTGCATCCGGGGGAACTAAAGGAGGTGGCTCTGGAAATTGCAGATGCATTGGTAATCATTTCAAAATATTCCTTAGATTCAGGATCAGTTCCTGAGGATTGGAGAATGACTAATGTTATCCCACTTTTTAAGAAAGGAAGGAGGGAGAAAACAGAGAGCTATCATCCTGTCAGCCTAACATCAGTAGTGGGGAAGATGCTAGGGTCCATTATTAAAGATGAAATAGTGGCATATCTAGATAGCAGTGATAGGATTGGGCCGAGCCAGCATGGATTTACCAAGGGCAAATCATGCTTGACTAATCTGTTGGAGTTTTTCGAGGATGTAACCAGGATGTTGGACAAGGGAGATCCAGAAGATGTAGTGTACCTCGTTTTTCAGAAGGCATTTGATAAGGTCCCACATATGAGATTGGTGGGTAAAATCAGAGCTCATGGCATTGGCGATAAGATATTAACATGAATAGAAAACTGGCTGCCAGATAGAAAGCAAAAAGTTGTGGTGAATGGGTGTGTCTCAGAATGGCTAGTGGGGTGCCACAGGGCTCGGTATTGGGGCCACAGCTGTTTACGAATTACATCAACGATTTAGATAAATACAATAATAACATCAGCAAGTTTGCTGATGATACTAAGCTGGGTGGCCGTGTGACATGTGATGAGGATGTTAGGAGAATTCAGGGTGACTTGGATAGGCTGGGTGAGTGGGCAGATACTTGGCAGATGACGTTTAATGTGAATAAGTGTGAGGTTATCCACTTTGGGAGTAAGAACAGGAAGGCAGATTATTATCTGAACGGTGTAGAGTTAGGTAAGGGAGAAATACAAAGAAATCTAGGAGTCCTTGTTCATCAGTCACTGAAGGTGAATGAGCAAGTGCAGCAGGCAGTGAAGGCTAATGGAATGTTGACCTTTATTACAAAGGGAATTGAGTACAAGAGCAAGGAAATCCTTTTGCATTTGTACAGGGTCCTGGTGAGACCACAATTGGAGTGTTGTGCAGAGTTTTGGTCTCCAGGGTTAAGGAAGGGCATCCTCCTGGCTGTCGAGGAAGCGCAGCGTATATTCACAAGGTTAATTCCTGGGATGTCCGGACTGTCTTATGCAGAGCGGTTAGAGAGACTGGGCTTGTATACGCTGAAATTAAGGAGATTGAGAGGGGATCTGATTGCAACATATAAGATTATTAAGGGATTTGACAAGATAGAGGCAGGAAATATTTTCGAGATGCTGGGAGAGTTCAGTACCAGAGGGCATGGTTTAAGAATAAGGGGTAGGTCATTTAGGACAGAGTTAAGGAAAAACTTCTTCTCCCAGAGAGTGGTGGGGATGTGGAATGCACTGCCTCTGAAGGCAGTGGAGGCCAATTCAGTGGATGCTTGCAAGAAGGAGCTAGATAGGTGAATCAAGGGAGATGGGACAAGGCAGGAACCGGGTATTTATAGTAGATGATCGGCCATGATCTCAGAATGGCGGTGCAAGCTCAAAGGGCCGAATGGTCTACTTCTGCACCTATTGTTTATTGTCTATTTCTGCACATGCAAAGATGCTAAACTGTTAATAGTTAATAGTTTAACTATTAACTATTTCTTCTGCAGGGAAGAGCAATAAACCAATGAATATGTAATTTATCTTCACGGATGGGCTTGAACCAGCTACGTAACCGATTACAGTTGCTGCCCTAGTTGCTGTGAGATTGCAGAATTTGACTATTTTTACTTCAAGCTCACATATCTGCAGTTGTTTTAAAAGTATTTTTATCCACGATGCTTTTAAGAAAAATCACTCATTGACATTCGCAAATGTGAAATTCTTTAATACCAAAGACATTACACAGTGTATGAAACGTGCATGTTTCCCTGTTAAAGGAAACATGCTAAAAACCCTTTAAATATTGCTGATGTAAAGGTAAAACTGAGGGGCAAAATGGAGAGTGAGAATGTAATCAATGAGGCAGGGGTGAGTGAAACGGGTTTCAGGCAGAAGTGGTTTCGAGTGTGGGGTGAGCACGAGGGTTGTTGGGAAAGGATGAGTGAGGGTGATGTGTGGGGAACAGACTGCGGCAAGTGCAGGGATTGGAGGAAAGAGATGTAGAAGAAAGCATCGGCTCACTACAGGAAGGATGTGGAAACCATAGAAAGGGTGAGAGGAGATTTACAAGGATGTTGCCTGGATTGGGGAGCATTCCTTTTGAAAACAGGTTGAGTGAACTCGGCCTTTTCTCCTTGGAGCGGCGGAGGATGAGAGGTGGCCTGATAGAGATGTACAAGATAATGAGAGGCATTGATCGTGTGGATTGTCAGAGGGTTTTTCCCCAGGGCAGAAATGGCTAACACGAGAGGGCAGAGTTTTAAAGTGCTTGGAAGTAGCTGCAGAGGAGATGACAGGAGTAGGTACTGTCATCAGGAGTAGGTAGGTAGGAGTAGAGTCGTGAGTGCATGGAATGGGCTGCTGGTGACGGTGGTGGAGGTGGACATGACAGGGGCATTTAAGAGGCCCCTAGATAGGTACATGGAGCTTAAATAAATAGAGGGCTACGGGTACCCCTAGGACCTAGGGGTCAGCAAACTTTACCACTGAAAGAGCCACTTGGACCCGTTTCCCACAGAAAAGAAAACACTGGGAGCCGCAAAACCCGTTTGACATTTAAAATGAAATAACACTGCATACAACGTTTTGTTTTGCCTTTATGCTATGTATAAAAAAACTATAATGTGTTGCATTTATGAAATTGATGAACTCTTGCAGAGAAAACGAAATTACATTTCTGCATGCAACAAAAACATTTTGAACTCCGAAAAAAAGACGTTGGGTTGAAGGTTACTTTTAAGTAAAATACTCAACGTCTATTTGAGTCCTTCTTGTATTTATGAAAAACGTCAAACTTAAATTTGCCGTCAGCAGCAAACCAAAAATAACGTCAGCCAGCTGTCAACCTGAAAAATAAAAGGACTATTTCACTGAACAATGAAAACATATGAATATACGTAAAATAATAGGCAATTAAAATATTTATCATACTTGGTCAGGTTGACTCACACCTGACAATGCAGTCGTATTCAGTAGGGATGGATCGATGCTTAGGGGAGTGACCGGGAAGGATAATGTGTTTTTTTCCTCTCTGAACTCACAGAAGCGTTTCCCAAACGATGTTTGCATTGCGATGATTGCAGAACGTAAATACTCCGAATTTATCATGTCATGACCTTGTTTGAACTCTCTCAAATTGGGGAAGTGAGACAATGTGCATTTCTGTAAATCTCTGGCAAGCACTGTCAACTTGCGCTCGAATGCCAAAACATCCTCCAACATGTGAGGGCTGTACGTCCTTACCCCTGAAGAGCTGTGTTCAGCGTGTTCAGGTGCGCTGTCATGTCTACCATGAAGTGTAGCTTTTCCAGCCACTCTGGCTTTTCCAGCTCAGGGAAGGTGGGCCCTTTGCTGCCCAGGAAAGTTTTCACTTCTTCCAGACACGCGACAAAGCGTTTCAGCACCTCCCCTCTGGACAGCCAGCGATAAAAACACGTTGTAGCGGCGTGCTACACGCAGTCAGTAAACTGCAGTCAAAGATAGCTTTATTCGAGCTAAACAGCCTTGCTTTTAAGCCTCCCTCAACCCGCCCCCCATGGGCGCGGATGCTGCAAAAGACACGTACTCACAAACCCCCGTAGGCTATCTCCCTTAGCCTGAACGCTGGCTAATTGTGAGCCGGTTCCAATGTGCCAGGAAATGGGTCGCCGCAACGTCCTATTTAGATTGTACAAGATCACCATAATCTTCAAATTTAGAATTACATTTCAAAAACTAACAAACTAACATAAAATACATTTTAATTAAATACTGACCAATTATTTCCCAAAGGAACAGGGAGCCGCAGCACAGACGTAAAAGAGCCATATGTGGTTCCGGAGCCGCGGGTTGCCGACCCCCGTGACTAGAGGATGCAGATAAAAAGGTTCTGTTCGTAGATGGCTCTTGTTATAGGGATTACGATGGAAATCATGCAGGGTTCTCAGTAGTGCAGCAGGATCAGTCGAGCTATAAGATTATTAGGATGGAGTCCTGTCCCCAACCGTGTTCCGCCCAACTAGCGGAAATCAAAGCCCTGACAGCTGCATGTGAAATGATGGAAGGTGAGAGAGTAGACATCTATACTGATTCGGCATGTGCTCATGGAGTATTCCATTTGTTCGGGGCAGTGTGGAAGCAAAGAGGTTTTTTAAAAAAAGTAATGGGGATCCCATACAACATCGTCAGCAAATTCTGGACTTAATAAAAGCCATAATGAATCCTAAAACATTGGCCAGAGTAAAATGCCAGGCACATAAAAAGGGAAATGATGTAATAACAAAGGGAAATCAAGCTGCGGATGAGGCAGCCAGAAAAGCGTCTGGATGTACATCAGCTGTCATTGCTCCCCAGGTAAGCCTAACTCCAGAACCCGAGGTAGAGGACCTAATTGAAATACAGGGTAAGGCAACTTTGGTAGAACAGACAATGTGGAGACGGAAGTGGGGCCAAGCAGAACCCGGAAGGCTTGTGGAGCATGGAAGACGGTTTGTTGGTAGCGCCCACCCCTCTACTGACGATTCTGATTTCAGAAGCGCATGGTATTGACCATTGTGCAAGGGGGGAAGTGATAAATAAAATAAAGGATGGTTTTTGGTACCTTATTTACTGGCTTCAGTGGACTTTGTCTAGTCACAGTGCGAGGTATGCGCACAGAATAATGTTCGGAAGGGAATTACAACCCCAATCGGCCACAATCCTGTACCTGAAGGACCATTTAAACATCTAGTGATCGATTACGTAGACACGATAAAGACAGTGAGAGGGAAAAGATACATGCTGGTAGTAATTGATCGATTTAGCAGATGTGTGGAGGCGGTACCGTCAAGAGATCAAGGGGCAAAGACAGTGGTAACATTTCTGACAAATGAAGTGATCCCAAGGTTTGAAATACCTACAGAAGTTAGCTCAGACAATGGTTCAGCTTTTATCCAGAAAGTGGTCAAATTGGTACTACAAGCGCTGAGGATAAAGCAAATATTTGGATGTGTACACTACTCTCAGTCGCAGGGCATGATAGAGAGAATTAATGGAACCCTGAAAGCATTGGACTGGCTGTTGGCAGAAAAAGGAGGAGTTTGTGTGCTGTTTGGAAAGAAGTGCTGGACTTTTATACCAAACAACACTAGTCCAGAAGGATCGTTTACTAAGGCAATGTATAAGTTGAAAAGTCTAAGATAGGAAGTTAAACAGAATGCAGGGTCCGGACATCAGTTTTGTGACTGGTTAGAAAGTAGACTCGGAGGATGGGGAGCATGGCTGACTAAAATGGCAATAACTGTCAGTATTGTATTGTTGAGCTGTGTGCTTGTGCTGTGCTGTTTTCTTCCTTGTCTCAAATCTCTTGTGGTGCGTGCTGCAACCAAACAATTTCCGATGCTCGTGGCAATTACTGAAGCAAGCTTAGTGGAGAAAGAAACACCGAAAATGTATCGTTACAGCCTGCAACACCTGCAGGATGAACAGGAGCAAAACGACAGTGTGGGAGTAGATTGCAAGGGCTTATGAGTCTTTTCCCCTGTTTCAGGTACAAAGGGAACAGGTTTTTGGCTCATCGGCCCAGGGCAACAGGGAACGAATACTTTGAGGTCTTGGCGCAGAAAATTATACTTTAACCCGAGATTTGGGAATAAGTGCTTGAGTTTATTGGGGCTTTTGTGTGGCTTCAGTCTTCTTTCTCTGTGTAAGACCCTATGTAGAGATGTAGATTATGTAGTCTGAGTTTGCTATTTGCTATGCATGTACCCAATTTAGTAGGAGAATGAAATCTTAAGAATGTAGAAGACAATGTTGTGTTAATGAGAGGTAGCTAAGAGATGTAGAAACAATAGCGGCGGATGTACTTGTGATACACAACTATAGACTGATTGGATATGCTAATGCGATTAAACCAGGAGATTGCTATAAAAAATGTTATGTACAAGGATGGGTGGGCAATCAGCGACGAGCTCAATGACTGTATCAGCTTTGATTTGCAAATTAAAGTTTAACCCTTCTTGAAGAATATTCTGCGTCTCCTGGTCGTTTGTGGGGCACCGCTGACATATCCCTCACATCCGTGGACTTCTCCAATCATCTCTTAAATGTTTCCATCCTCTCATGCAATACCCATCCATAAGAGCTCCGGAATCTTATATTGTTCCTCATCAGTTGAACCACTGGATCTCGAAACCATTGGCTCAAGGTCACCTGACCTACCTGGGTCACCTGGTTACTGGTCATTGTACAAAGTTACATCCAACATATTGTACCTGGCTCTGCCCAGCCCAGCCTTGTGTAATCGTATCTTTACACCCTGACCGGTCCAAACCAGTTAAATGAGGCAACCCAGACAGAGTCTGACGAGACTACAGATTGCCTGTTTGATATGTCTGGCATTTTATATAACAAGTAGCTTCTCCTCTGAGCATGGTCTCAGGTTTATTGCTCTGATTAGATTGTCCCAGAGTCAAGAATCAGTTCAGAGTCCACGCCCTTCACATAACAAATGGCGACTTGTTTGAGAATGGTCTCAGGTTTAGCAGATCATTATCTGAATCTCCCTGTGTCCACATTGTGTTCCTCTGATTAAATTATTCCAGTTCAAGAATCAGTTCATAGCCCACAAAATAGGAGAAAACAGAGAGAACTGGTTTGTCTGCGTCCCCGCCCTTGATCAGTCTGTAGTTTCTCTGGCCAACAGTGAGCCATTCAATCTGACACGACAGTATCTTTCTGGGGTCTGCTGTCGTTTATATGCACCAGGTGGATGATGGAGATTTTGCGGAGATGCCGAGTGCTGTAGGGGTCGAAGGGGTTTACAGAAATGCGGTGTGATGTAGGGGTTGGAACGGGTTTGTTACGTGCCCAGTAACGGGTTAAAAGAACCAGCAGAATTGGAACACACCTGGTGTCTGGTATTGTTACAAACAAAACACTACTTATCAGTATCTACGTAATCTCGTAATATAAAAGCAGACAAATCAAACAGATTACCAGAGTTTATGCAAATGTAAGTGTGTAAATATAAAACCCCAAACTTCTTCAGCTTAGGTAGTAAATGATACAGTCTTCCGATGGTATAAGAATGACGTCTGTTCAGTTTGTGATATTTTGAGTAGAATTGAGGAGAGAGAGGGAGAGAGAGGTGATTTGTTTTCCAAGTAAGCTGATGTCGATCTTTCCGTTGCCTTCCGAAGTCCTGTTAAAGTTTTGTGATCACACAAAAGAGTACCGCCTTCACGCAGTAAAGCTATCAAAGGTTAAACACACCGATAACATTCCACCGGTCACCCCTTTCCCAAACTGCGATCAAAACCCACCCTTTCGTGGTCACTGAAAGTTCATCCAGTGTCTATTCTTTCTGCATTACTGTCCGTGTCTTCCGTGTGTCAGTGTGTCTGTCTGAAAAGCCAGCTGACCTTGTCTATATCCCAAACATGCTGAACATCAGCTGTCCATTACATAGCTCCGCCCTTCCGTAACCATGGCACTCACGAGCTCGGTGGTCTCTCCCCGTCTCTCTCTCTCTGAATCGCTGTACACCAACTCTCTCTCTCTTTATAAAGGCACAGTCCATATATAATACACCTCAGCATCTCGTCACAGTTTTTACAGACAGCGAGGGATGTCAGCACACTTCTCCACCAATGTGGAAATGCAATTTACTTGTAGTACCAAACTGGCATTTTTGTCTGTAACAAAATGAAACCCGTCTTGTGTCGGAGTGTTTTGCTAATAATGTTCGTGCAACATTATGCTGAGTGATCCTGAGTACCTGACTGCAGACCGCAGTCCCTGCACTATAATGGCAGAATATGGCATTAAAGTCAAAACTTTTGACAGTGTGGAGGATCAGAGGGATCTTGGGGTCCGAGCCCACAGAACACACAAAGCTGCTACACAGGTTGACTCTGTGGTTCAGATGGCATATAGAGCATTGGCTTTCATCAAATGTGGGATTGAGTTTCAGAGCTAAGAGGTAATGTTGCAGCTATATAGGACCCTGGTCGGATCACACTTGGAGTACTGTGCTCAGTTATAGTTGCCTCACTACAGGAAGGACATGGAAACCATAGAAAGGGTGCAGAGGAGATTTACAAGGATGTTGTCTGAATTGGGGAGCATGCCTTATGAGAATAGTTTGAGTGAACTCGGCCTTTTCTCCTTGGAGCGATGGAGGATGAGAGGTCGCCTGATAGAGGTGTACAAGATAATGAGAGGCCTTGATCATGTGGACAGTCAGAGACTTTCCCCAGGGCTGAAATGGCTAGAATGAGAGTGCATAGTTTAAGGTGCTTGGAAGTAATACAGAGGAGATTTCAGGGGTATTTTTTTTTAACACAGAGAGATGTGAGTGCGTGGAATGAGCTGCCGGCGGCGGTGGTGGAGGCGGAAAAGATAGGGTCTTTTAAGAGACTCCTGGATGGTCACATGCTTTGAAAAAGAGGGCTATGGGTAAAGCCGAGGTAGGTCTAAGGTAGGGACATGTTCGGCACAGCTCTGAGGGCCGAGAGGCCCATATTGTGCTGTAGGTTTTCTATGTTTCTACTCAGAAGACGGCCACTGGGATTTTCCCACCTTCCTTTAATTTGCTGTTACTAATCAATCCCAAATGACGATTGGCCACTAGTTGATTGGTCACCGATTGCTCTATTGCCCCTCGGACAGTGAGCCTTATTGAAGTCCCCTCCTCTCCAGATTTCCGATGTCCAGGTTGGCCACTAGTGAAATCTACCGGACTTACCTCTCAGGGATGACCGTGTCAATACCAGCAACATGACACTGACAACCAAGTACATCGTCTTAGACATGACACCTGCCAAATCTAATGCCACTCCCCTTCGCACTACATATGGACTGCCGTCTATGTATGCATATTGATCTGTTGTCCCCACATGTTCATTGATCTCTTTCCTTCTCTCAATGTAAATACTCCAGTTCAAGCCATCTCCTGCGTGTGTGCTTTTATTTGATATGTAGTTACACAGACACTATGCAGGCTGACATTTGAGTACAGAAGTAATGACCATAAGTTTCTCCATTCCTCCAACCCTGAGACAATTTCAGATCTAGATTCTTTGTTGTTCTCACAGTTCCAGTCCAAGAAATGCATTTGTCTCTTTCACATTTTGCAAGGGGCATGTAAGAAACGGCAAGAAAAAAATACACAGATATAACTGTTACTAAAAATTTTATTTGTGCCTTATTATACAAATGCCCCAAGTGAACATGTTGTACCTATCTGCACGCAATGCAACAAGGACTGCCCACTTGGAATAACTTTACAATTGACTTAAATTGTGATGCTTCTGTCAATATTGGAAGTCATTATGGGTGCAGTAATAAGTAGGCTGAGTGATGACACCTGATAGCGTTTCAAACATTTGTAGAATGTAGAAAGGCGCCGACACTATGAGTTAATATATCCAATATAATTTAGGAATTAACCTTCGTACATTGCATAAACAACTGATTAACACATGTGCACAAACTGCATTCCATTCCAAAAGTTGCTACATTCTCATGACTCATGTGGTCCTTTCCGTGGATGCAGACTTCTGGGGAGCACGAGCACACTTCAGATTGGCATCATGCACCGCATCCCACATCAGTAGCAGTTCGAAAGGCCGAAAACGGTGCACTAGCAGCAACTCACGGTAATAGCAAGGATTGAAAGATTCATCTTGGGGTGAAGGAACACTGATTCCAGCTATCCTGAATCCGCTATGGGAGCGTGGGGCTAGTCCAGCCTTGGCCAGACACATCCCCAAAAATACGTCATCAATGGGGAATAGTTCAAGGTCTTGGGCTATGTGGTAAATGATATGAGCTGTATGCACAGACATAAGTATCCCCCCTCCACCAGCGTATGGTGGGTACGACTTGATGGTGGTCACTATTTCTGGCACATAATACTTGCTCCACTTCTCGCGAATAGGCCCAACCCCATAAATGAGATGGCCCACAAACAGGTGTTGGAGAACCTTCATGCCTAGCAAATAATCAACCATGTTATCGGTATTGGCAAAGACATCATCATCTCCATTGAAGATGAACTTAGCACTGGGGCAATATTCACTGACCCACTGCACCAACTTGTATTGTTTGAGGGTGAGGTTGAAAAAGGTATCCAAGAAATCCCATTGTAGAACATCTCTGTGTTCTCTGTTTTCCATGGCTAACAGCTGATTCAATTTCCTGCTTTCTTTTTGGTCAGGAGAGACACCAGAGATAAATACTCTCTTAATTAGGACCCCATTGAATTCGCGTTCTTTGCCCCAGGTCTTCCTGACCACTTCCCGCCGATCCTGGTTGAAAGGGTCAGATTTGATCACCAGGAGCAGGAAGACATTGTGAGATCCTTCTCGACCACCACATTTATCTGGGACATTTTCAATCATGTCAAATTCTCGACAGTGTTTATACAACAAGAAGTTTTTAATGTGCTCGTTCTCTTGATGAAATGAGGACAGGTGCAGCAATGTCGTGTTCGCGTGGCACTTTGGCTTGAGCACTGATCTAGTTGCATCAGCTGTAACAACCTTGGGCAGATCTTTGCGATGAACAGTTTCTGCAACATCACCAGTCTCTCGACGTCGGACATTATCCCAGAACATGAAGAACAATCCCAGAATAATCAGAACACCCAGCACTACTTTCTCATGGAATCGCCGATGTCTTCTCATATTTCACCTGAAATAGAGAAGAAGTATGGATTAATTCAACGAAAACTTTACATTTACATGATGCTTGAGAACAATGAGAAGTTTAAGCTGTAATGAGGTTCACTAATGCTTTGTAATATTGACCCCCAAAAAGGTGGTGAGGTAAGGGATAGACAGGGCCCTACACGCTGCTGTAAGTTTAGTTGACCTGAAGCATTCCATCCCAGCAGAAAAACAAATCTACCTATAGGATACCATCTCTGTCATTACACTGAAAATCGCATAGTTTCTTTCTGAGCATTAAAGATATATGATTCAAAAGGCTGTATTCCACCTCGCTTCACAGCTCTCATCACTCCTCTCGGGGCATAAACTGAGCTGGGCCAGACATAGAGCAATATAGCACAATGCAGGGATTTTGGCCCCTGATGTTGTACCGTCCTTTTAATCTGCTCCAAGATCAATTGATCCCTACTTTCTCAAATAGCTGTCCATTTTTCTTTCATCCATTTGTCTATCTAAAAGCCTCTTAAATCTCACTGATACATCTACCCTTATCACTTCCCAGGCTGTGCATTCCATACAACCACCATTTTCATTTTGTAAAAAAAAATACTACTTCTGACAAACCCCTCTACTTTTCTCTAATCACCTTAACATTAGCAATATAGCACAATGCAGGCAGTATGGCCCATGATGTCGCACAAACCCTTTAATCTGCTCCAAGATCAATGTATCCCTACTCTGTCAAATAGCTCTCCATTTTTTCTTTGATCCATGTGTCTATCTGAAACCCTGTTCAATCTCACTGATGCATCTACCCTTATCACCACCCAGGCAGTGCATTCCATACACCCACTATTTTCTTAAAAAAATACTACTTCTGACAATCCCATAAACTTTTCTCTAATCATCTTAACACCATGCCCCATCATATTAGTCATTTCTGACCAAGGAAAATGTTGTTGGCTCTCCATTCTCTCTATGCCTCTTAGCAGCTTATACACCTCTATCAAATCACCACTCACAACACATCCCCCCCCACCTTTGCTCTAAAGAGTAAGGTCCCAGCTCACTCATCACTCAGGTTGAGTTCACAGGTTACTGATACTATGGAAGATGATGTATTATTGACCATTGATTAGTAACTGAATATATGGCAGTGCAGGTAAGGTAACGTGTTAGCATAGCTACTGAAAGCATGAGATTTTCAGGGCATTTCAACCTGGTCTATGTATGCCTACAATAGGAGAAACAAAAGGAAGTATACTCAAGGACCTTGGTTTCCTGCTTCTATTTTAACCAGAGAATTGTATTCAAAGTTAAATTAGCAGTGGCCCACCAACCACGCTGCCATCCATTGGTCAAGCCACTTTATGGAAGGCTGCAACTAAGGCATTACTAGTCCCAAAGGCAAGGCTAAATCCACCCAGACATTCAGTAGTAAGCAATTGTGACAAGACAGCGAAGCCATCTTAGGCCTATATCTATTGAAGGAAAACGGCACCAGCATCATCTATGGCAGGAATTTACGCTTCATGAAGAGCAGTGAACCTTGGATTCCAGGAGCCCAGAGAAAGCACAGATAACTGATAGCAGAACAGGGCAGATAGTTAGCATGATCCACAATGTGTATGAGTAAAAGCTTGGATGCCAGGAGCCCTGAAACGACACCAGTGACTGATAGCAGTACGCTGTGTACAAGTAAAACTATTTGCACTGGGATGCAACTTGTGTCATTTAAAAATTATGCAATCCCAGAATAATGTAATCTAAACAGGCCCATCGGCTCAACTGGTCCATACCAACCACAGCATCCTCCCTGCTAGTCCTAGTTGTCTTGTTTGGCCATATCTCTCCAAGCATCTCCCTTCCATGTACCCGTCCAAATGCCTGTTAATCGTGGCAGATGAACCCAATTCAACCACTCCCTCTGGTAGCTTCTTCCGGGTACTCACTATCCTCTGTATACTGAAGTTATCTGCAAGGTCACTTTCCAATTTTTTCCCTCCTCCCTTCTATCTGTGACCTCTCATTTTGGACTCTCCAACTCTCCAATAATGACAATCCACCTTATCAATACCCCCTATGATTTTAAACATCTGAGGTCACCTCTCATTCTCCAATGAAAAAAGGTCCAGCATGGCCAGCCTCACTGTAACCCCGGTCCTCTCGTCCAAAAAACATCCTCCTAAATCTCTTCTGCACCCTCTCCAATTTGGCGGCGTCTTTCCTATAACAGGGTAACCAAAATTCTAGATAATATTACAAAAGTGGTCTCAGCAACATGTAACTGCAAATTATGCCCCGCCCCCACACTCTACACCATAACTGTTGAAGGCTGACATGCTAAACGCTTTTTTTCAACATCCTGCCTTACAGTGAACTGACTTGTCAGCGGCTTGCCTTTCAATGTACATTTGAATGTCTATCATCTCACATATAACCATATGACAATTACAGCACGGAAACAGGCCATCTTAACCCTTCTAGTCCGTGTCGAATGCTTACCCTCACCTAATCCCACCGATCTGCACTCAGCTCATAACCCCCCATTCCTTTCCTGCCCATATACCTATCCGTTTTTTTAAATGGCAATATCGAACCTGCCTCTACCACTTCTACTGGAACCTTGTTCTACACAGCTACCACTCTCTAAGTAAAGAAGTTCCCCCTCGTGTTACCCCTAAACTTTTACTCCCTGTCTCTCAACTCATGTCCTCTTGTTTGAATCTCCCCTATTCTCAATGGAAAAAGCTTATCCACGTCAAATCTATCTATCCCCCTCATAATTTTAAATACCTCTATCAAATCTCCCCTCAACTTTCAACGCTCCAAAGAATAAAGACCTAACTTGTTCAACCTTTCTCTGTAACTTAGATGCTGAAACCCAGGTAACATTCTAGTAAATCTCCTCTCTACTCTCTCTATTTTGCTGACATCTTTCCTATAATTCGGTGACCAGAACTGCACACAATACGCCAAATTTGGCCTCACGAATGTCTTGCACAATTTTAACATTACATCTCAACTCCTATACTCAATGTTCTGACATATAAAGCCCAGCATATCAAAAGCTTTCTTCACCACCCTAACCACGAGATTCCACCTCCAGGGTACTATGCACCATTATTCCTAGATCACTCTGTTCTACTGCATTCCTCAATACCCTACCATTTATTAAGTATGTTCTATGTTGAATAGTCCTACCAAAGTGCAGCACCTCACACTTATCAGCATTAAACTCCATCTACCATCGTTCAGCCCACTCTGCTAACTGGCCTAAATCTATCTGTAAACTTTGAAAACCTACTTCATTATCCATAACGGCACCTATTGTACTGTCATCTGCATACTTACTAATAAAATTTACTTTCCTATCATCCAGATCATTAATGTATATGACAAACAACATTAGACCCAGTACAGATCCCTGAGGCACACCACTAGTCACCGGACTCCAACCTGACAAACAGTTATCCACCACTACTCTCTGGCATCTCCCATACAGCCCCTGTTGAATCCATTTTACTACTTCAATATTAATACCTAACGATTGAACCTTCCTAACTAACATTACGTGTGGAATCTTGTCAAAGGCCTTACGGAAGTACATATAGCAAACATACACAACTTACCCTCGTCAACGTTTTCTTTATCCTCTTCAAAAAATTCAATGATTGTCAAACATGACCTTCTACGCACAAATCCATGTTGACTGCTCCTAATCAGACCCTGTCTATCTAGATAATTATATATACCATATCTAAGAATACTTTCCATTAATTGACCCACCACTGACGTCAAAATTACTGGCCTATAATTTCTAGGTTTACTCTTAGAACCCTTTTTCAACAATGGAACAACATGCGCAATACGCAAATCCCCCGGCACCATCCCCGTTTCTAATGACATTTGAAATATTTCTGTCAGAGCCCCTGCTATTTCTGCACTAATCTCCCTCAAGGTCCTAGCAAATATCCTGTCAGGTTCCAGAGACTTATCCACTTCTATATTCCTTAATAGCGCCAGTACTTCTTCTTTAATCAGCTTAGGGATTTGTTAAGTAACGGTGGTAGCGGGGTAACACACCGACGGGAATAACGTAAATAGACCCAGTAGTCATGAAAGTCATCTGATTGATAGGGTTATTTATTTCCAGTAAGTGAACACTAATCCGATGGTGAAATATGTTGTACTCTTTTGGACGTGTTTATCTCCAGTTTGTAATCTCCACACAGTTGGTGCCCATCATTGTAATGTCCCCATTGTGGACAAATATTTAAGATTGCTTTATAAAGATTTTGACTCTGAGATCGACGCTGCTCCAGGTAGCCGGGCACAGTTAAATCTGGCGAAAGGGAATGTCCGATGTTCAAAAGAAAAGATCATTCCAAAATCATAACTTTTCACCAGAGTTCAGAAGTCCCATCCTGACTGTGCCTTTTCTATAAGCCCACAGCGATTTCTGCCCTCAGCTGTCACTGAAGTTTATAGTCTGACAGTAAATTGGTCCCAAAGTAAAGAATAATTTAATGCGATGACTCCACCTGATCTGAACCAGGATGCGAGTCGCAGTTGCTCCCTGGAGCAGATCGATTTGTCGTGAGATACAGTATGTAATCTTTGTCACTGTCTACTGAGTTTCGAAATGAAGCCTGAATCGAACAGCACATCACAACCATTGGCTCGAATGGGTTTTTGTGTCTTTTAGTTCCTGCGCTGTGGAGCAGGGTCCGGGGTTACGTGCTGATGTGTGTGACGTGCAGACTTCTGTGCGTGTTGTCAACTGAACATTACTCTGATTGTGTTCACTTACTGTTTGGTCCCACGGAATTCCGGTGCTCGGATTCGCTGGTAACAGAATCAGGAACTCAGCACAGAGTAAACACAGAGACTGTACTAGGTGGGCAACGTTACGATGAGTTCAAAACGCCCACTTGTGACGGCAGTTTTTCTAGCGTTTCATGTTGTGGTGCGATCCGGAGTCCTCATAACAGGTCTTCATCTGGATCGCGGTCTCCGGACTCCGGGTGTTGTAGCCGTCCTTCCTTTCACCCTTGAGCCAATTAGTCACACCTGCGGATCATTGTGGCTTGTTTGGACTCAAGGAGGCGCACCTGATGCCCATCGGCTGGTAGTTGGATATATGGGGCTCTGAGAATGAGTCTAGTTGGGGGTCGTCCTGATCTGAATCTGATTTGTTCTGCTTCCCTGGTAGGTGCTGGTCCCGCGGTTCCGTCCGGTTTGCGTTGCTCGCGCTGTCCATCCCGTTTATCCCGTTTTGACCTCTTTGGCCTGTGTTGCGCTGGTCGCCCTGTTTTCCCTGTGCAGACCCGTGCGTCATGTTTGTCCTGCTGGAGCCGTTCGCCGGGTCTTAGTTCCTGTTCGCCCTGGCTTGGAGTACCCACCGCTAATCAACTAGTTCTGTGAGTCAGCCTCGGAGTCACCCTGGACTTAATCCGCTTCCTATCCACAAGTATCTGTCAGTGATATTTAAAATTAAACTTTGAGTTAAATCTCACTGTTGATAACAATGTCGATGTGCACTGTATTGTGCTCCTCCGGTACCTATTAATACCGCCATTAATTGTATACCCGTGGTCTTCTACTGCCGTTGCCCATTCTGTTCAATGTTCGACAAGTTACGCGTCCAGCGATGCCTCTCTGCACAGTGCAGTAGTTCGTGATTATTTGAGTTACTGTCGTCTTCCTGGCAGATTGAGTCAGTCCCGCCTTTCTCCACTAATCTCTCATCACCAAGACGATTTTCTCTCTCAGAAATGCCGCTACCTGATTTTTTTTTTCCCAGCACCATTCTCCGCAAACTGAGACTGTTGAACTTGACAATCCCAAGAGTTCAGCAGTTCCTGCGATATTCGAACTGAACCTTCTGGCACCAATAAACATTCCACTCTCAAAATCACTGAGATCACATTTCTTCTCCATGGTGATGTTTGTTTGGAGACAGAACGAACCTTGTACCAAGAAATAGGACAGGCAGAGACCCGCTGATAAAGCTGTGGGTTTAGTTAATGATTATCAGCAGGAGCTGACTGAACATTAACAAGGTAAGAAGCCGTATATACTGAAATATAAGCATCACAAAGGCAGTCAGCCATATTTATGAACACGAATGTGATTGATAATGTTGATCGACATTAGAAATGTAGCAATTCGCTTTTAAGTGAATTAATAATTCCTTTCGTCTAATTGAATGCATCGACTTCCTGTGCAATTCCCGCGGGAAACCGAGGCAGTTGACAGTGTTATTGGAATCGCTGTACTTTCAACCCAGCTCCGAATCATCAGCAAAGGCTCGGGAGGTGCGAGCTTCCCGCGTCTCGGAACTGTCCCCGGGCTACTGCTTGCAACAGCAGGAAGCCGATCCGTCCACACTCGGGGCTTTACCGATCCCTGGCTGAGGTAACTGAAGATTCGTTTTGTTTATTCCTTCACTGGCGGGATAGACACTATCTGTCCATCCTAGACTGCATTTCAGTTGGTGGTCAAAAGCATTGAACCACCAACATTGGAGATTACAGCCGGGGCGGGGGGTGGTCGTGGGGTAGGCGGTGTAAGGAGTTGATGGTTTCATTATATGGTCGGTTGGTGAGACCTGTTTTGGATCACCGTCTGCAGTGTTGTTTCCTTTCTGTCAGATGTGAGTGGGTAGGTGGGAAATCCAAAGAAGTTTTACCATACAGATATCTGCCCCCGTGAGTTTTTCTATGAGGAATCTATAGTGATCTTGACTTGTGGTGTTGCATAAAACAGGGAAGACATGTTTGTATGCAGTACAGTTTTTTTTTTAAATAAAAATGCACTCGATTGTATCCGCGGATATTTAATTTCATTGGTATCCCGCATTCACCATGAATGATGATCTTGGCTCATCAATCCTGCATCTCACCTGTAACATCTCACTCATTTGTGTATCAATGGCCACTATACTGTAGGATTACAATATTAGCTGAAAGTCTCTCCTTCTCCTGAGTTCTTCCTGCCACACCCTGGGCTCGTAGCTTGTAACTCTTACCTGACCAGGTGTTGCATTACATTAAACCTCTGGTAGTTCTAACTAACAGAAAAAAACGATTCCTGGCAAACCCAATGAGATAAAAGGTGCAAGATGACACTTCACAATGAATACAAACGTTAGAGAAAACTTTACTGATATACTGTACGTCATTGAGGTGGGTACACACGGGCGGGAGAGAGGTTGCACAAGATGTGAGTGAATGAGGAGATGGAACCATGTGTGTGAGGGATCAAGGACAGTCACTGGTGGTCATTCAGCAATACATGGGCACTGAATAATACGATAGAAAAAGAACCTAAAATGACAAACCCAGATCATTGGCTGCGCTTCGGCAAGTCGGAACAGTGGCATGGATCTAACAAAAATAAACACAACGATGGCGACCCAGAATGAGAGGCCGTGAGAGATCTGGATCTCACTGCCTTGTCTGAACGGGTGAAAGATGGATCTACTCAGACAGACGGAGCAGTGTCCCGAAGGTGCGGTTACTCGGTTTAACTTCTCTGTCTGCAAGAACACAACAGGTGGAAGGGCCGCTTCCCGCGCCCTGGAATGATGTAAAACAATTATAGACACCGGCTATCGATCCAGGTGAAGGTTTGACCGATGCGGGGCCGGGTGAGGAAGGTAAAGTTCCCGGGATAAACCTCAGTGGATGAGTGGAGTCTCGGCATCACCACCTCATCACGCTCCCAGGACCAGGGCAAGAGGGGCTGAGCGGGGGCTCATCTCAGTCGGTATGTTGTGAAGGTCCCACATCACAGACCGACCCCGGCAGGTTATGTCCAGCAAGCGCAGAGAGGCCGCCGGATCGGGGAAGTTAACTGGGTGCATTACCTTACATCAGACGTCCACACTCGGGACCGGTCTCAGTACTCACCGATGAGAACTTGTTTTCACGCCCGGACAGTGAACCCTCCCCCGGATTCCCGACACTGGGGGTGATGGTCGTCTCCTAATCCGGATCCTACAGACGATCCGCCGCCGCCGCCGACCCACTTCAACACAGAACTGAAGGGAAGTCAGGACTGTAATTTATGTCATCAGAGCTGGGGGCGGAGCCTCGGAAACAAGGCCGATCTGCGGTAAAATGGGAGCAGGAATAGGTTCACGTGACTTACACGTACATGTACGTCCACGATATTTTGCAAAATGTTGCAATTTTCCCTGTCAGCTGAGATTCTAACAATAAAACTTTCTTAAGAATATGCGAATATATCACAGATCTTGTAGCTATGTTTAGATTATGATGAGATCTGAAGGATTATTCTAAAGTGGACTGTTCCTTTAAACGAGAGAGTGAGAGGGAGCGAATAGCGTGTGCTCATTTTGCAGCAGAGAGACAGAAAGTCTGTGAGTTGTCTTGGAAACTGAAAGGCGGAACTATGTGATGGACAGTTCGTGTTCACCACTTGGAGATATATACAAGGTCGTTGACTTTTTAATCAGACACACTCCTGAGACACACAGGACACACCACAGGAGACACACGACTCCTGAGGCAAGGAGGACACTGGTGAGCTTTTTGCGCACACGACGATGGTGGGGTTTTTGCTCGCAGTGTGGACAAAGGGGTGGCCGGTGGGGAGATATCGGTGTGTTTAACCCTGGTCTGGGGTTGATAATTCCGCCGCAGAAAACGGCATCCCCTTTTCTGTGGCCACAAGTTGGTAACTTTTAAATAAGTTTCGGAAGGAAGGAGGACGACGTGGAGGATCCGCACCGGCATTGGAAGACAAACCAACACTCTAACTCTCTCTCTCCAACTCTGCTCAAACCAAATTCAGGAACTGAACTGATTACTTACCATCCCACCGTGAGACTGTATCACCCAATCACCTGAGCTGTTGGATGATGCTAAGAGGGATTTACTGTTGAAAATTGTTCGTAAGTTAAAGATTAATGAGACCACTCGCATGAGGAAGACTCAGATACTGCTGAGTCTGAGATATAGAGATATAGCACAGCATTTTCTAGCCAAGGGGACATTTGAAGACGAGGTGTGGGGAATGTTTGCTGAAGGTAAAGTACTCACTAAGACTGAGGTTCACCCTCAGTTAGCAAAACAGAAGTATGTGTGAGATGAAACTAAAACAGCTCGAGGCTGAAGAGGCAGAAAAACAGAGACAGTTCGAGAGGGTGATGTGGGAGCGGCAGGATCAAGCGTCAGGACAGGGTAAGGAGCTGGTGGTACCGTTTAATGTCAGCAAAGAAGCTAAGTTAGTACCACCATTTGATGAAGCTCAGGTCGACCGGTATTTCCTACATTTCGAAAAGGTGGCCCGGAGTCGGAAATGGCCGAGGGATCAGTGGGCTGTCATGTTACAAAGTGTGTTGAAGGGGAAGGCTCAGCAGTCGTATTCTGCCCTGACCCTTGAACAGTCAAAGAATTATGATACAATGAAAGATACAGTGCTTCAAGTCCAAGAGTTGGTTCTGGAGGCGTATAGACCAAAGTTCAGAGATTTAAGAAACTCCGGGAACCAAACTTATGTGGAGTTTGCCCATGAGAAACAGCTGTACTTCAGTCGCTGGTATACCTCGGAAGCGGTAACTGAGGGTTTGGATTGCTTGAGAGAGCTGGTTGTGATTGAAGACTTTAAGAAGTGCGTTCCGATGATGAAAGGGCATACCGAGATGAAAAGGATGCCGCTAACTTGCGGGAGTCTGCTAGGTTAGCAGACGGGGTTGTTTTAACCCACAAGGTTGAATTTACTTTTGGCTGAGAGTTTCCCAGAGAGTAACTGGGAGGATCAGGGAAAACTGGAATTTGAATCTGCGAGTAGTATTGAAAGCCGAGAAGAGGCTGCCGTCCCGATTGCCTGTGAAATACCTGTGAATTTCCAGGGTGTTGAACCTTGTGTTGAAATTCGGTTAAAGTCTGAGGTGTCTTACTTGATTAAAAAGGAATGCAGTATCTTTGAGCCAGATGGACTTGGTTCAGTGAATAAAAGTTTAACCTAGGAGCCAGTGTAAATTGAGGAATCCCAGTTATTTGTGTTGGACGGTGTTCTAAAAGTTGGTGATGTGAATTTTATTGGAAATATGGAGAAATGTGCTGTTTCTGGATTTTTGAATACAGAACTTGGGAAGTTTGGACTGGTTTCGCGACCTTTGCCCCTGCTTGCCGGCCAATGGCCTGTAAATGTATGTGAATATGTATTGAGGCTACGATTAATATCTCTTTTTTTTTTCGCAGGTGCCTGAAACAATTCGCCGGTGCAAGTAAATATTGAGTTTAATTGACAACACAACGAACCAAGATGAGGTGTAATTAGAGGGTTTCTGACACATAGTTTTAGGAAAGGTAGAGATCTTTGCTTCAGCATTTGGTTAAATGAACTAAGAAGACAGGAATGTGGGGGACAATTCTGCCTTAATTCAGCAAAGGAACCATCTGCTCAGACACTTTCAACAACGGGAAGTGAGGCTGCGCGTGTTGAACTAAAGAACCAAACAGGGAGATTGTTTGTAGCCCTGCGAGCAAATGCCTTTTAGTGAATGAGGGAGGATCTCTTGCAACGTTTGTAAACTTACACTCTCTTGCTCAGATCACACTCAAAGGTGCATCGATTCGCAGTTAAATACAAATAACAATCTCAGAAGCACATAATCAAATGTAACATTTTAGTGGAATGCTCAGCTTCAGAGACGCTTAGTCACTCGGGCACTGCAAGCATTAAAAATCACGAGTGCTCTAGGTGAGAGTCGAACTCACAGCCTCGGCATTTCTCCGCCGCGTACTGGCGTATAATTACCGCGCGCTACCCGATTGCGCCACCAGAGCCCAGTGCTGCAAAGGCACATAAGGAAAGAAAATTTAGGAAAAAATTACAGATATAGAGCCTAAAAACATACAGCACGTGAAAAGGCCATTCGGCACACAATGTATTGCCATACTAGCTAAAAAGCAGATCAAAGGCACTCAAACTCTAATCCCTCCTTCCGACCCTGTCCATATCCCTCAACCTTCCTTACATCCATGTGCATATTGAGTCAGCAAATGTGCACATCAAATACCACCTATAAATTTGCTGATAATGCAAACATTGTTGGTCGAATCTCAGATGGAGTCGAGACAGCGAACGGGGGCGAGATATGTCAACTAGTTGAGTGGTGTCGCAGCGACAACCTTGCAATGAATGTCAGTAAGACGAAAGAGCTCATTGTGTACTTCAGGAAGGAGAGAGATACCAATCCTCACAGAGGGATCCGAAGTGGAGAGAGGGAGCAGTTTTTCAGGTTCCTTGGTGTTAAGATCTCTGAGGACTTAACCTGGTCCCGACATATCGATGCAGTTATGAGGAAGGCAAGACAGCGGCTATCCAGTACTTCATTAGGAGATTAATGAATGAACTCAAAAAACTGCTGGAGAGCATTCTGACAGGCTACAGCATTGTCTGGTATGGTGGGGGGGGGGAGGTGTTACTACGATACCGGAAGGGAAGATGGGGAGATGGGGAGCCTTATGATCATGCGGATGTAAGCAGAGAGCTACGGATGGTGGAGAACAAGTGAGCACTCGGTACTCAGTAGGCGAACTTTTCATGAGCAATGGTGGCAGGCGACAATTACAGTCTGAGTATTAAAGGAACAGCGGCATCTCACCATTCTCCGGCGGAAAGCAGAGACGAGACTTGGATGGCAGTGTCGCAAGGACTGGGCGGTGGAACGAACCCAGGTGCTGAAAACTGGCGCGGTGGCCGAGTCGGGAGGCGTTACCGTCGTAGCGAGCGTGGAATGGGTGCCAAGGAACTTTACCCGGAGTCTTGGTTTCAGTACAGAATTCAGAAACGATGCTAGACTTAGAACTGATAGTCCTAAGAGCCATGGGGTGAGGTTACTCGTACACGGGTCGACCAACGAACTGGCAGCTCCTAGTTGTGATCACAGGGTTTTTAAACTGCATTTGCTGATGGAAAGCAGGTGTTTGTAGTTAGTCGAACCTGGAAATGATTGGTAACTAAACGAGGTGATTAAGGCCCAATTCCTGAACCAGGTGCTGGAAGGGACCATGACAGGCAGCCTTTGTTATTTTGGAAAAATGACACTGGAGCTCTTCCTGGTTGGGAACTGATCGGTACTTGAAGTTAATCTTCATCCGCTCTTGAATCTTTCTTTGTACGCTGTTACTCTGTATGTCCAGATGCTGAAAACTTGAATTCTCATTATAGTTGATTTTCTGCTCGCAGTGGTTCAATTTCTCATCCAGATCATGTGAACCTTGACTTACCCTTTGTACTGTAGGTCCCTCCAATAATATATCATCAATGCCGTTACATCTGGGGCACCAAGTGAGAGATTGCTAGTTACCGACCCGCTGGCTAATGGATCATGACATTCAGTCTGCCTTGGTAAATCGCTCCAGTAAGACTGAGAAAATGATCATTTCCAAACTGCACAAGTGTTTCTCATTGATAATCTGCTTCTGAATTCCTCTCCATCAAATTCGCAATATTGACACAGCAGCATATAGTTAGAGGGACAAACAGACAAAAACAGACAGCAGAGGACAGGGAGCCAGACAGACGAATAGATAGATAGATAGATAGAGAGAGAGATAGATAGATAGATAGATAGATAGATAGATAGATAGATAGATAGATAGATAGATAGAAAGAAAGAAAGAAAGAAAGAAAGAAAGAAAGAAAGAAAGAAAGAAAGAAAGAAAGAAAGAAAGAAAGAAAGATAGATAGATAGAAAGAAAGAAACACAGAGACAGTTATCAGTTTTTGCTCACAGTGTGGATAAAGGGGTGACCGGTGGAACGCTATCGATGTGTTCAACCCTGGCCTGGGTTGAGAGCGTTACCGTGGAAGATTGGCATTCTGCTTCCTGTGGTCACGAGTAGGTGATTTTTAAATAAGTTTCGGGAACAGGAGGACGACGTGGAGGATCGGCATCGCCATTGGAAGACAAACCAACACTCCAACTCTCTCTCTCCAACTCTACTCAAACCAGATTCCAGAACTAAACTGATTACTTACCATCCCACCGTGAGACTGTATCACCCAGTCACCTGAGCTGGGGAAGCTTGGGAACCTTATTCACACACACATACACACACACACACACAGACACACACACAGACACACACACACACACACACACACACACACACACACACACACACACACACACACACACACACACACACACATATATATAGCCCATTCATGCCAGAGTCGGAAATGGCCGAGGGATCAGAGGGCTGTCATGTTACAAAGTGTGTTGAAGGGAAAGGCTCAGCAGGCGTATTCTGCCCTAACACTTGAACAGTCAAAGAATTATGATACAGTGAAACACGGAGTGCTTAATGTCCATGAGTTGGTTCCGGAGGCATATAAACAAATTTCAGAGATTTAACGAAGTCCGGGAGCCAAACTTATATGGAGTTTGCCCATGAGAAACAGGTGTACCTCAAGGGCTGGTATAGCTCGAAGGGGTAACTGAGGGTTTGGGCAGCTTGAAAGAGCTGGTTGTGACTGAAGACTTTAAGAGGTGTGTTCCCGATGATGTAAGGGCATACCGAGATGGAAAGGATGCCACTACCTTGGTTTACTCCGGATGGGAGTTTCCCAGAGAGTAACTGGGAGGGTCGGGGGAACCTGGAATTTGAAACTGCGACTGGTATTGAAAGCTTAGAAGAGGCAGCTGTCCCGATTGCTGTATTCAGTTTGTTGATGCACCTGTGAATTTCCAGGGTGTTGAACCTTGTGTTAAAACTCAGTTAAGGTCTGAGGTGTCTGACTCGGTTAAAAAGGAATGCAGTATTTTTGAGCCAGATGGACTTGGTTCGGTAAATAAAGGGTTAAACTTGGTGCCAGTGGAAATTGAGGATTTTCAGTTATTTGTGTTAGACGGTGTTCTAAAAGTTGGTGATGAGATGAAAGTTGGTGATGTGAATCTTAATAGAAATATGTAGAAAGAAGCTGTTTCTGAATTTTTGAATAAAGAATTTGGGAAGTTTGGACTGGCTTCGCGACCTTTAATGCTGCTTGCTGGTCAAAGGACTGTAAAAGTCTGTGAAATTCTGTTGAATTTTGTTTTCGCAGTAGGAAGTAAACACCTTCAAGGTTGTGGAGTTGTTTTCACGATTGCAATGAGAAGAGAAAGGATTGTTTTGGTTTTGAGAGACCACCTGACTGGGTTACTGTAGACACGAGACAAGCTAAAAGTCGAAAGTACAGAATGTATGGGCTGTTTTGAATTTTTATAATGTAAACGTGGTCTTCGCAAGCTTAGTGATGGTAGTGAGTTTGGTAAATATTAGGCTGGCACCTATCCAGGGTGAAGATTATTCAGCAGTACAGCTAACAAGCGAGCTTGTGTCTGACGACACTCGCACAGATACTGATGTGAACCGCACATGCGCAGTGACCCGAAGCATGTCTACAGAAGCTGCTGACGCAGTTCGCAAAGACAGTGCTTTAATTTATGAGAATTTGTCAGAGACTTTTCTGCCTTCCATGTTGCATCAGGATCTGGGTAGTAAGGAGGGTGAGAAAGGTTTGCCCTTGTCCAGGTATGAATTTATAGCGGAACCAAGTCGAGACTCTGAAATTGCTGCGTTGAGGGAGACAGCTCTCACAGGAGAGGAGGTTCAGAGAGAGTCAGTAGGATATTATCTGAAGGATGGGGTGTTAATGAGGAAGTGGAGATCACCTACTGTGCCTGCAAGTGTGGATTGGATCATTGAACATCAAGTTGTGGTCCCGAAAATTTACAGGGCTGAGATTTTAAACATGGCTCATAGTATGCCTTTAGATGGACACCGGAGTGAGGAAGACAGTAAACAGGGTAATGCAGGAATTCTACTGGCCTAATTTAAGGAAGGATGTGGTGAATTTTTGCAGGACTTGCCATACCTGACAGGTTGCGGGAAAACCTAATCAGGTGATCCCACCGTCACCACTTAGACCAATACCTGCTTTTGGTGAATCTTTTTCTAGGGTCATAGTGGATTGTGTTGTCCCATTGCCAAGGACTGCAGCTGGTTATGAGGATTTGTTAACCATCATGTGTGCAATATCTCGGTTCCATGAAGCGGTGCCTCTCTGGAACGTCAAGGCCAAGACTGTGGTAAAAACACATCAAATTTTTCACACTGGTATGTCTACCTAAAGAAATCCAATCTGAAGTAACTTTACTTCGAAAACATTCCAGGGGATAGTTAAATAATTGAGAGCTAAGCGCATTGTGTCACCTTTGACCCTACTCAGAGAGCAATGGTCAGATCAGAATGTGAGTAGGAGCGTTCTTCGTTATGTTTCGGAATTAAGAGACAGACTTAACAAGGCTTGTGACCTTGCAAAGCACAATTTACAGCACTCTCTGTTAAACATGAAACAGTGGTATGACAGAAGAGCGAGGGAGCAGAGATATCGTGCTGGAGAAAGGGTCCTGATGCTGTTCACTCTTCTTACCAAGCGAGATTTAGTGGACCATATGAAATAATTAGGAAAATCGATTCTTTAAATTCTGTTATTAGGACTCCTGACCGGTGAAAGGCTACCCAGCTCGTCCACGCAAATATGATCAAACGTTATCATGACCCGACCCTGCACCAGTGAGTACCTTTATGACAACGGAGGAGATTGTGGTGTCTGGTACTGGGATACCAGAGCTCCATGTAGTCTCCACAAGACTCAGAAATTCTGATGTTTTGAAAAAGCTTGATGGAAAGACTCAGCATTTGCAGGCAAATCAACGAAAACAACTGAAGAGTTTAATTAACAAGTGTAAAGATTTATTCCCTGACATTCCAAGACCATGTATGGCTGCGGTGCATGACGTAATTGTAGATGATCCCATTAAGCAGCACCCTTACACAATGAACCAAGACAAAATATAAAATGGTTGAACAAGAAATTGAACACATGTTAACAGTCGGCATAATTAGGCCATCCACTTCAGACTAGGCGTCACCGTGCGTGATTGTCCCTGCGTCGGATGGGAGTATGAGATTCCATACTGATTGCAGAAAAGTTAAATCAGTAACTAAGGCAGATGCTTATCCCATCCCGAGAGTGAATGACTGTATTGACAGAGTGTGGAAGGCTAAATACCTTACAAAGTTTGACCTGTTGAAAGGTCACTGGTGTGTTCCTTTAACAGAAATGGTTAAAGGAATATCTGCATTTGTGACACCATCTGGATTGTATGAGTACAATGTTTTACCATTTGGGATGAAATATGCTCCAGGGACTTTCCAAAGGATAATGAATTCAGTGATTCAGGGTTTAGAGAATACAGCGGCTTATATTGATGACTTGGTTGTATGGAATGACAACTGGGAGGAGCATATCACAGCAGTAGAGAAACTGTTTGAACGTCTGTCCAAGGCAAATCTCACTGTAAATCTTGCTAAAAGTGAATTTGGCCATGCCACTATCACGTAGCTTGGCTATGTAGCAGGCCAGGGCCAACTGGCAACTGTGCAGGCCAAGGTTCAGGCTATTGCTGAGGTTCCCGATCCAACGGGCAAGAAACCATTACAGACGT